>NC_136785.1:918146-941322 GCF_947034865.1 Barbatula barbatula | reverse complement strand
AAAACATAATTGTTTTTAAATACAGTTTTATCTCTTGTAGAAATACTATAAAAATAGGTTTGCTATTAGACAATTTTGATTTATGTATATAAAATTTACACAGAGAAAGAATTAGGTTGATTATATAAACAAGCATTTTGGTCAACTTAAAAAATCCAAAAATAACAGTTTTTGGGTTCATAAAAAACCCTTCAAAATAGTATTTGAAATAAACAAACTAACATGTTTCCAAAGTTGCTGAATACAGTTGCACGACCAAAACAAGCGAAGAAGAGATTCAGTGTCATTCTGACAAAAAATGCATTTGTTGTCAAAGTCAGATCCAAGATTTTTCTTTAGAAATGTTTTGGCGGGGTAAATGTTATGGAGTATTTTAAAGGATATTTCTTTGACTTTATTTGAGAGAAGATACTTTTGTTGCATGGACCATATCATTTTCAAGTTTACATTATCAAAAACCAAAAGCAACATATGTTCTGCGTCACGTCTTCTTCTTACTGTAAAAACACTGAAGTGGCTCATTGTCGCCATCTACTGCAGTAGATTCAAGATTCATAAAAGATTTATTGGCATGATAAAAAATGTTTTACATTGCCAAAGCAGGAAGATTAAATATAAACATTCTGTATAAAATAAAATAAGAGTATCCTATATAAGAAACAATATGTACATATCAATACAGACTTTGCAGTATCTGTGTATTGCGGCTTTACGCGTCACTGGGGTGAGATCGTAAAGGACGTAAATGGGTAAATATTTAGGCCCGGTTTCACAGACAAGGTTTAAGTCTAGTCCCAGACTAAAATGAATGTTTGACGGGTCTGGCTTTTGTTGTAACTAGTCCCTTTGTATTAGCACCTATTGTATTATTATTGCTCCTGTATGACAAATAACTTATTGATCCCTGAACTCTCTGTAAGTTGCTTTGGATAAAAGCGTCTGCTGACTCAATATCTTGAAATATATCAGTGCCATTGTTTTTTTTTATTTTTGAACGTATATCTCTGTTTATTTAAAACATTAGTCAATAACACATGTGTATCGTATCACATAAAAATATAGTATACTTTAGTATTTACTATAGTAACTTGTAAAAAAAGTAAAAAAACAGGACTGTATCTAGGAAGTTTACCATACAGTTTGCTATAATAAATATTATATTATTGTATTTTTTAATGTGAAATTATAAAAAGGTAGTTTCAAGAAGCTAGCTACTTTATTATAGTCTCTTGTAGTTTATCTTACTACTTTGTCAGATTGGTGGCTAAGCCGTAACCTAATGAGTAGCTGTAGCTTATCTACAATTTCAAAGTAGCTTCCCCAACACTGATATTTTGTCATGCCAATAAAGAAAACTTAAATTGGAAATTGATGAACAGATTGTAGTTCTACATTACAGTGGTTCATATCTACACTGACTGTAATGACAAATGTGATGTACATTAGGTTATAATGCGCCATCTAGTGGTTTTGCTCTTATTTCACTGTGGATATGAATATGTGAATAAACCACTCTGAGATTTCGCACCACTAGAGAGCAGACAAAAGAAGAAAAGACACATTTCAGGAGTGTTTTCTCCCATGAGCCATTTGTGGTGAAATAAAAGAGAAACACGTGTTTAGAGTCTTACAATGAAACTCTTTAATAGCAGTACATGTGGATCCGAAGCGAATCCACTTCACTTCTCTTTTACATTATACATGGCACTTTTTTTCTCTTTCAAAATAAAGTCATATATATATCAGAGACGTTTGGCCAGTGACGTCACAGACACTTTGACAGAATGAATTTGAAAGGGCAGATGTGCGACTCCACGTTTTGGCATGCCAGATCAAACACAACCAATCCTGGTTTCAGTACGACATCACACGCTCACGATAACAATACATTCATCTTTCAAACAATAAAAAGAAACAAACGGGCAAATGAAATTGTCAGGAAGGAACAACGATTCAATATGCACATGCAGGGGTGTATTTTACCGCGGTATACACTTCATGTTTCTGTTTCAGTTTCAGATAGGCCGCGTATGTAACTTGCTCATCTCAGAAATTGAAAACAATATATAAATACATATAAAAAAAGAAGTGACACAAACTTCAAAATCAGTTCCATTCGAGAACAGAACTGAACTATGGAATATTATCGTCAATTCTGCTCAAAAACACAGAATCGATAACACCTCGAAACCACATAAGCATCCAAAATAAACATCTATAGACATAAAGGAATAACTCTGTTTTAGCAAACACGAGATCTATCTACACATACACATATGAGACATACACATCTGACATTAAAAAATAGAATGATTTTATGCTTTCATCCGAGGGCAACGCTTTACAACATTTATTGAGTTGCCCATTATATTTGACTTTGCTTTCAAAGCCTCAAATTATCACATTATTACGATTATTAGACCTGAAACCTACAAATGTAAATATGTGAATACAGATTCTTTAAGAGATAAAAATGTCTGTTTTCTTTTTTTTATATATCTACTGTATATCTACCCAAATAACACATCTGGTTTATCGGCTCAGGTCTCATTTTCTCACCCCTTGTGTTTGTCTGTATCACCTGTGAAAACCGTTTGGAGAAAGTAAAGCGTTGACTAAGCATTCACGGCTGCGTTTGCATACTTGCATAGAGTATGTTTCTGGACGTGATGTATTCAGTGCATCTCAGATCAGACTCAATGGCTTTTATTATTCACGATGTGGCCATACTATATGCATTTATGAACCATCTGGACGTTTCGTATGGTGATGAGAATAGGCGAACAGGAACAGATTCACACGCACAACATTATGCCCTACGATGCATCACTACAACCTACAAGAAGCTGACCGAGGAGGCACAGATAGGAAAGCGAAGGCCATTCAGTATTCAGAGGAAGAGTTTGCACACGGTGTGACAGAGAAGCGTAGCAGCTGAGGTTAAAGTCACGATGTGTTTAGAAACCTTTAACCCCTGAAGAAAGACACACGAGACGAATGAAGTCTGTATCAGCTACATTGATAACATGGCGAGAGCGTTCGGACGTGTTCTTCTGCTAAGTCATTAAAAAAGCAGAAAATGTAAACTGGATCGTTGTTCTCGTTCATTATTTAAGAAATGTTTCAGTGGAAGTCACCAGTGAATTGGAACAGACTAAAAGGTGTCATCATCGCTAAAGTCTACGTTTCAAAATGACCTCTTTCTTTACTCGCTCGTATTTGAGTGTAAAAGTGTCTTTTAAATAAATCAAAAGGTGTTTTCCAAAATGATTCATCGTAATAAACCTAAAAATGACCTGATATTTTATATTCGTAACCCAAACGTAAAGGTTTCTCGACAACATTAAAACAACGGCGCCCAGCTTAGATCAAACAGTCACAGTCCAAAACTCTGTTGACATTTTCTTTAAGTACAAACAAAAAGCATAAAAATCCTGTTTGGTCTAAACAACCAATTAATGAATGCATTGGTTTAGATGAACGTTATTAACAAACAAACACATGATGTCACATGATGCAGTCACCTCCTCTCGCACCCCGAGCATGTCTCACGTGTTTCTGTGGAGACTCAGGGTTCAGAGGTCACATGAGGACGTTGGAGCGAGTGTCGGGCAGCCTCAGACTCACCAGACCTCCACAGACCAGCACAGATGATGCCAGCAGGATCGGGATGGATTTGGTGATGCCAACCAAAGACCCAAATATGAGATTCCCCATGACTGCTGCTAACTTACACATGGCATTACAGAAACCAAACCCAGTACCCCTACAGCAGAGGAAGAGACATGTTAACAGTGACAAAATTCATTTCGGGACGCTTTTTATGTCTGAAGACTTTCACAGCACCGATATTATATTATTATTTTTAAAGTTTATTTGTTTGGGTACTTATTTCAAATATCAACAGCGTTAATCCAAAAAAAGTATAATGTGTGAATGTAAATGAGAGATTGTGTTCACGTACCTTCTGTCGGTGGGGTAAAGTTCAGCCGTCACCACATCCAGTGAGTTCCATGCAGATATACTGAGTCCATTATAAAGGCACAGCATTGCTATCATCATGGATTCACTCGTGCCGAACCACAGAAAGAAACAACTGATGCCAGACAACACCATAGAGCCGCCTAAACAAACCACAAACCATTACGTGTTTCACGTAGAAAAAATACATCTGGTTTCACTAAAACACTGAGGTTTCTCACCTAACATGCTCAGTCGACCCACTTTATCCATCAGGAGGGCGGAGACTATGTTGCCAGGCAACACAGCCAGCGTTCCAAGGAAGTTGATGAAGTAGACCCAGTATGCGCTGTAGTCGTCATCAAACGTCATCTGACAGCCCGTCTTGTTGTGAGCGAATGTGGAGTTGATCACAGAAGAGTCGATGAATTTCGAGTCATCAATATCTGGACAAAACATACGGGAGATTTTTAACATAGAAAATAACTGAACTCTACCGTCTTCTACTGGTCACCGTTTGAACTGCAACTGTCAGTGTAGAGCTCTCTTCAGGGAATCGAACCTCTTAAGAAAAACTAATTTCAGCGTTTCTCCAAACCTCTCCACACATATACATCACTTCTGTGTCATTTCGTTTTGTAGTTCTGAAACATAATTTAGAGAGAACTCATTTTCCCATGAGTCCTCTGGTCTCTCTCTCTCTCTGGTGTGTCCTTGTTTGTTCTGCTGATTTGTGTAGATTGTATGACATGTGTTTCTGAGTCAGCAGATCCTAAAATGAGTCAATCCCAACCTGCTTACGTGCACGCACGCACACACATGCCCGCACACACACGCACAGGTTTGTTTCCATACATTGGTGGGGTCTTTCCGTGGGCATTTTATAGTGTACAAACTGTATATTGAATCCATAAACTTAGTACACAAACCTTTTTGCATTTTTATATTCTTAAATAAACATGATTTTGTTTAATAATGATCAATAACGGATAAAATCTGATTCGGTTATTGTTTGTTTTTAGGCCTTGTGGCTTCGCTCTTATCTTTCATCTGTTTAATGCATCTGCTTGTCTTTTGCCTTCAAATGCATATAAATTAGACACAATTCAACATAAAAGTCGAAGGTTTTAAGTCTATTCTAAGCTGCAGTGAGACATTTACAGTTTCTTTCACCTGCTAACAAGCATTGTTCAATACTGAAGACACATTTTCAAAACTCTTCACACGTTCAGCAAAACAGAAGTCTGTGCATATTTTTTCACCTTTTGACTGTATATTCATTTCAGATTCAATTTCTTTATAGTTCAATAAAGTGAAAAGTGGCGATTCGATATAAAATACTGATTCATTTATCATTTATGTAATGCTCCCCTTTGTTAGTGTTTTTCTTTTCTTTTACTATAAAAAGTTTGGTTTAATAGTTTTTCAAAACATTGAAAAAGTTTCTGTTCTTTTAAATCAAATCAAATATTGGCTTTAAAATTAAACAAAACGGAAAATGTAAATGTTGCCTCATAAATAAACCAAAATACGTTTAAAGCACTATAATAATGACCAAAAACTAAAATAAGAATTCATTAATCTTATATATCAAGTAATGAAATAAATAATAAAATGACAAAAGCATAAAACAAAATGGCTAAGAACCTAACTAAAATTGGCATAAAAATGAAAAAGTAAAAGCTCATTTAAAATATTAATAAAACTATAATAATAAATAATCAAATTAACATTTAATTCTTCACAGTCGGCGTGTACAGACGAGCCAATCAGAGCGTATTCAGACTCAATGAGGTCATTAAAATGCAGAAGTTTTGTTGACTTGTGACAGATTTCAAGGGTGCAGATATTTTATGAGTCGCTGTCGAGTTTCATATTCTCTCATAACTCTCTGATTTATTTTGAGTGTAAAGACACACACTTGCCTGTGTTATAGAAGAAAGCTTCGAGGATGGTGCAGTTTTTGAAGTATGAACCGATGGAGGTCACATCCTCGAAGTAACAGCTCTGAAACGTGGAGTCCACGAAAGTCACCGCCTTAAACTTCATCCCAATAAACCTGAAAGCAGATGACGCGACTGTTCACAAACAAACCGATTTGCCACAGATCTCAAAGCTTTATAAGGAATCTTAAAAGAAACAAAAAGTATATTTCAATGAGCTCCACTTATGAGTTTATGTCTCCTGAATACACAAACACAGTTGATGTTTTATGTGTGTTTACACAAACGCTGCGGTTTGATTTAATCATAAATGAGCTGCGGCTCACGAGCTCTACAACTACACAGATAAGAGTTTCACCTCCTCCACATAAGCCGGATGAAATGATAAAGATGGAGGAGAGAGAGACCGAGCTCCACAGAGGAGTGAAGAGAGATAAGAAGAGCTTTTTAATTTCTCGCTCTGTGTCTGAATGATACATTAACTGAGAGTTTATTTATGAGACAGAACACTGACGCATTTACTTCATGTGTTTACTGTACAACTCGAGAGTTTCTGTTTATTTATTCTGCAGACAAACAGATTTAGTTCGAGGAGAAATAGATGCGATAACTGCAGAAGAATCTCTTTTACGCGAGTGTGTTTTTTTGCAATAGGATATACTTAGCCATGTATTTCCTCCTTCTATTCTTAATCTGCACATTAATATATACGATATATTATCAATACATAAATGAATATAATATCAATATGGGTAACAATTTTGAAGGGCAAAATATACAGTATAGCAGGTATTCAAATGAACAACACAGAATCACATTGTTATAATCATAAACGTGATTCTAATACCTGTCATTGATGAAAACTCCATTCTTATGAATCTGGTTCTCCAGAGTGAAGTTAAAGGTGAAGTCTTCGGTTCTTTCATTACTGTGAATCTTCACGCGAGAGGCGTATTCATCGGCCTGCAGGTGCTTTATGACATCAGGGAACCAGACAGACAGACCATAATACCTGTGCATAGGAAATGACATCAGCTAGGACCCTGAGGGGCTCAGTGACATGTTATTTCTAAATGAATAACAGTGTGTGTGTGTGTCAAACAGGTGACTGCTAACAGCAGATCTTAATTAATTTGTGGTTCTCTGTGTGTGTTTCAGTCTGACAGAGAGCTGTGACACAGACATCTGCTCCCTCTTTAATTACAACAACACTTGTGTACGTGTGTGTGTGTGTGTGTGTGTACTCTTATTTTGTATTAAAGTATGTGTCTAGTACACCGTGTCCACACCGGACGCGACCGGCGCGATGCAAAACGACAAACCACATTAGAAACACATTATAATTTTACATTTTGTCCACACTGGATGGGGCACGACGCGACAAACCCATTAAGAACAAGCAGGTTGTCATGTGGCATCACGCCTGTCGAGTCCGGTGTAGACACAGTGTTACAGAACGAAGACATGAACTCATTAACAATACAAGAACAGGATCGAATAATTACATTCACAACGAATTAAAAAAGCACCGAAAGGTAATTTCATACAGTAGTTCATTTTTAATTCAACTGTTTAGAAACGTTTGAAACGTTGGCGCCCCGCAGAAGTACTTATTCTAGAACATGATGACATTTTGAAGAGGGTTAAAAGGCAAGTTTGTAAAGCCTTGTACAGAGCTCCGTCTCTGAACCCGTCCATCAAGACTCAAGCTCCAGTAAATACAGTAATTAAACAGTGACTGGTCCCCCTCAAGCAGCTCCGCCTCTGGGCCTGACCACAGCGAGACGATCACTTAAAACATGATGATTATACGGAAAACACTTCATTACAGTGCCAGAGGGGAACAAATAAAATGACTAGCTCCTTAAATCAACCCAATAGAATAGAATTGAATAGACATGTGGTTTTATTGTACAGAAAAACTCTCTGATCTCTGTAACCAGGCCTCGCGTTTGTAACTACAGGGGGCGTGAATCAGGGGTCGGCCAAGCCAATCAGACGGCCGATATCAGAGCTGAACTGTCTCACCCAAATGACAGCGAGAACCAGACGATGGCCAACTTCACGGTGTTATCCTTGACAGGGTAGTCCCAACACTTCAGGAACGTCCGCCAGATCTACATACACACACACACAATGCCTTAAACACTAGTACCACCACCTCGGACCATTAAAGGGATAGTTCACCTAAAATCTGAAATGAGCTGTTTCTTTACTGGCCCGCAGGTCTTGTAGTATTTGGTGGAGGATGGCATACCCGCGTCCGGTGCGTTTAGCAACACCTGCAGAAAGGGAGTGTTGATCAACTGTCGCAGAAATGAAGACTCCCTTAGACTCTTAGACAGGTGGAGTCCATAGACTCCCATTTTATGAAGCAAATGGACTGCGGATTTACCAAACAATCTTCTTTATGGTTCTACTCAAGAAAAAATGTCACCTACAATGGCCTGGGGGCGAGCAAAGAAACAGCTAATTTCAGTTTTTGGGTGAACTATCCCTTTAAGAAACACTATAGTAAAAAATGATTCAGCAGAATATTTCATCTGTTCTGTGCACCATATGGACGCGATTACAACACTTTTTAGTCTGTTTCCTTCACTCACTCCATGAAGTTCACTCCTGATTCTGAATAAAACTTTGAGCACTGGGTTGGATGATTCCGACTGCATCTCCACCAGCTCATCCAGCTGTTTGGGGGTTTTTATACGATTCACCTGCAGGGGGCGATAAGACACATTACAGCAGCAGTGTAAAGCTTTGATGTTTGGGATACCTGCTGTAATAATTCATTACATTTGACATATCCATAAGTAAATATGCGTATAAACACTAGAAACTCCACCGCGCAGGGGATTGTGGGTAATATAAGCTGAACCATAATGCACAGATGTAAAATCCACAGGAAAATGTCTGAACAAATTGCGGCACGCTATTGTCAACATACAGATTGTGTGTGTGTGCACGTGTGCAACTTACAGTAAACACTTTCTCAGGTTCTCCACGAGCTCTCATGTTGGTGTCATGAATCTGTTTAAGAACCATCCAGGCCTCGTCGTGTTTCCCCACCTGTACACACAAACGGAAGTGTTACCAAAACACAACACAAGCACAGAGAGACACACAAACACACGTTACCTCCAGATAGAAGCGTGGACTCTCTGGCATAAACGTCAGAGCCACGACTGCAGAGACGCAGGGCAGAGCGCAGACGACAACAAACACTCTCCAACTGTGAAACTGATACGCTGAACCCATACTGAAACTCCATCCTGCACACACACACACACAGACGTACAAATGTGTTGTTTAACTTTATACAAACGCAAAGATTCACAGAGCTTATCTGCTTTTCTGACTTTGGGTGTTATGGGTGGTCGCTAGCTTACTGGTCCAAATCTAGATGGTTCTTTTGTAAGTGACAAGCCAACACGGTCTTACCCACCACAAAAAAGTAATTTCCACAGAGCCTTTGAGAAACACTCAGCGTGTGAATTTCACAGTGAATAAGTTTGTGTGTGTGTTTGTGAAGAAGAGAGAGAGAGAGTCTATTAAGAAATCCTCCAGGACTAATATTGCTGAAAACACACACACACACACACACACACACACACACACACACACACACTCTAAAAAATAATCATTAAAGTTGCTTCATTTTCCACAAGGCTGCGGAAAATGTCTAGAGGCGGAGCAGGACCATATGGTGTGTGTGTATGAAACCGTGAGCGCTGGAGCTGTTGAGAAACTAAAATGCCTCCGAGGACAAAAAAGTCTCGGACCGGAAAACTATTTAAAGAAACAAGTGAAATAAAGACACACATATTCTGCCCTCTCTGAACTCATTTTGTTTCATTAAAAAATACAGCAACATCAATGAATGCATAAATGCTTTTGAATTTGGCGTGCTGTCCGGGGTGAGGGCTCAGGATCCGGCATTAGCCTGAACCCGGAACACCCCCCCTCCTTTTTGTCCTGATGGAGACAAGGGGCTCCAGGTGAGGAGCCGGGGTGGTGGTGGGATGCTTAAGACTGAAGAGTGAAGGTAAGACGTCTTGACTATTTATAGAGGCTCTCTCTCTTGAACTGATAGGTCGATGCTGTGAATGCTGATGGCGGACAAGCCGAGTTTCATACGCGCACACACATGCACACTCACACGCTCACAAACACACACTGTGCACATACACGCTCACAAACACACACTGTGCACATACACACACACACACACACACACACACACACACACACACACACACACTCACATACACACTCTCTCTCTCTCTCTCTGGTGTGTGAGCAATACAGTCTTAGACAGTCTAATGTAGTTTTATTTACTCTGGGCTGTAAGAGGCCGCAGGGACACAGAGAACATTACCACACACATCAGACATTATATCACAGCCTTAGAGCCGCCCCCCCCTCTCTCTCTCTCTGGTCCCCTCTTCGTCCTTCTGGTTCTTTCTCTCTTATACTCTGCTCCAGCGCACAGTCCATCATCACCAATAGTGAAGATTACAACCATTGTGTCCTGAACAGTTATACACCCAAAACAGAATGCGTCACAGCTTCTCTCACAGCTGAGGAGACTCAGTGCAGTTGTTGTGTCTCGACTTCATGAAAATAAAATGATGAATAAATGTTTATACCAGTATAGCACTATTACTGTAAATGAAGTCAATCCCACGACAGTCTGAAGAGAATCTGGCTCACACCTCAATAACAATACACCACAATTCATTACTGAGACCTCTTTCACAGATAAGTTAGACGGTATACTTGCATACGGAAGGTTGGTGAATGTGAAAGCAGTCTGTCTCTCTATTCTCATCACCATCCTCTGTCTCCTCTCTCTCTCTCTCTTTGTGTGTGTGTGTGATCACTATCAAGCAATTCAACCCTCTCACATCCCATAAACCCTACAGGCTGAGACGACCATTAAGAGTCCAGACTGGAGTTATAAAGACCTGATCAGTCATTACGAACTCTACAGATTCAAACCGCAGCGCTCAGTGTGTGTGTGAGACAGAGATAACGGAGAATCTCATTATATAGATTGTGTGTGTAATGAAGAGGAGTCTTGCCCCACAGACTTTAAACATACACACACCAGTACAAACACACACTCACAGGCTCACACACTCACAGGTGCACACACTCACAGGCGCACACACTCACAGGCGCACAAACTCACACACTCACACACTCACAGTTGCACACACTCACAGGCGCACACACTCACAGGCGCACACACTCACACACTCACAGTTGCACACACTCACAGGCGCACACACTCACACACTCACAGGCGCACACACTCACAGGCGCACACACTCACACACTCACAGGCGCACACACTCACACAGGTGCTCACACTGACAGGTGCACACACTCACAGGCGCACACACTCACAGGCGCACACACTCACACACTCACAGGTGCACACACTCACAGGCGCACACACTCACACACTCACAGGCGCACACACTCACACAGGTGCACACACTGACAGGTGCACACACTCACAGGCGCACACACTCACACAGGCGCACACACTCACACACTCACAGGCGCACACACTCACACAGGTGCACACACTGACAGGTGCACACACTCACAGGCGCACACACTCACAGGCGCACACACTCACAGGCGCACACACTCACAGGTGCACACACTCACACAGGCGCACACACTCACACACTCACAGGCGCACACACTCACACAGGTGCACACACTCACAGGTGCACACACTCACAGGCGCACACACTCACAGGCGGACTCACACAGGCGCACACACTCACAGGTGCACACACTCACAGGTGCACACACACTCACAGGCGCACACACTCACAGGTGCACACACTCACAGGCGCACACACTCACAGGCGCACACACTCACAGGCGGACTCACACAGGGGCACACACTCACAGGTGCACACACTCACAGGCGCACACACTCACACAGGTGCACACACTGACAGGTGCACACACTCACAGGCGCACACACTCACAGGCGGACTCACACAGGCGCACACACTCATAGGTGCACACACTCACAGGTGCACACACACTCACAGGCGCACACACTCACAGGCGCACACACTCACAGGCGGACTCACACAGGGGCACACACTCACAGGTGCACACACTCACAGGCGCACACACTCACACACTCACAGGCGCACACACTCACAGGCGCACACACTCACAGGCGCACACACTCACAGGCGCACACACTCACAGGCGCACACACTCACAGGCGCACACACTCACAGGCGCACACACTCACAGGCGCACACACTCACAGGTGCACACACTCACAGGCGCACACACTCACACACTCACAGGCGCACACACTCACAGGTGCACACACTCACAGGCGCACACACTCACAGGCGCACACACTCACAGGCGGACTCACACAGGGGCACACACTCACAGGTGCACACACTCACAGGCGCACACACTCACACACTCACAGGCGCACACACTCACACAGGTGCACACACTGACAGGTGCACACACTCACAGGCGCACACACTCACAGGCGGACTCACACAGGGGCACACACTCACAGGTGCACACACTCACAGGCGCACACACTCACACACTCACAGGCGCACACACTCACACAGGTGCACACACTGACAGGTGCACACACTCACAGGCGCACACACTCACAGGCGGACTCACACAGGGGCACACACTCACAGGTGCACACACTCACAGGCGCACACACACTCACAGGACGCAAACACTCACAGGTGCACACACTGACAGGTGCACACACTCACAGGCGCACACACTCACAGGCGGACTCACACAGGGGCACACACTCACAGGTGCACACACTCACAGGCGCACACACTCACACACTCACAGGCGCACACACTCACACAGGTGCACACACTGACAGGTGCACACACTCACAGGCGCACACACTCACACAGGCGCACACACTCACACACTCACAGGCGCACACACTCACACAGGTGCACACACTGACAGGTGCACACACTCACAGGCGCACACACTCACAGGCGCACACACTCACAGGCGCACACACTCACAGGTGCACACACTCACACAGGCGCACACACTCACACACTCACAGGCGCACACACTCACACAGGTGCACACACTCACAGGTGCACACACTCACAGGCGCACACACTCACAGGCGCACACACTCACACACTCACAGGCGCACACACTCACACAGGTGCTCACACTGACAGGTGCACACACTCACACAGGCGCACACACTCACAGGCGCACACACTCACACAGGCGCACACACTCACAGGCGTGCGCACACACACACACACACATCTAAGTGGTTCTTCATCGTCCTCTCGCCTCATTCCTGCAGCGCTGGAGTCACTGCGGCAGAACCGTATAACACACATCGCCACTCCTGACCTCAAACTGACTTAAACCAAGAGACGCTGATCAATTGACCTCAATGAACCACTGAAGAACCGAGAGAACCACAGGTTCTTCACACACTCGCATCCTGTTTATATTCATTCATGAAAAATGATCCTTACAACGAGACACAATGAGCTTCACGTGTTCAACAGAAAGGAATAAATTAACTTCTGTTCACTGTTCTCTAGCGGGTTTGCTTGTCTAGTGAATCTCACAAAATCTGCCAAGAAATTATTTGACAACAAATTCACATGTGAATTCCTTACTACTAATCATGGTTTTACTACAATAAAAGTATATATTTCTTTGGGTGTATTGATTCATTTGTATGACCAACTGTATTGCAAACACCACAGTAAAACTATGGCTACTGTAGCAAAACCATAATTCATTTGTGATTTATTTAATGTATTTGTTCTTAAAATAACTATTTCTTTTTTCTATTTTCTAATTTATAAGAGCACACTTAAACTCATCTATAATAAATGCTGCTCATTCATTCACTCACCATAGTGTGGTATGATGGCCCAGGCCATGGCAGAGGCGTAGATCCCACCCACCATCCAGAACATACACAACCAGCTGAGATGCTCTCCACGCTTCTCACGGGCCAGACACTCAGCGAAGTATGAGAAGACGATAGGAACCGCCCCACCGATCCTGAAAAACATCACACAGCATTTTATAAAGCAGCACGTTGACATATACGTACATCAGTAGAACATTTGTTTGGATCAACATCCTTTAACCAAACTCTGTGATATGCGTGGATGTAATGACGGAAATTCATCTTTATATTTTAGGTTTCACTCCTGCAGTTCTTTTGGGTGGCACAGAAATGACACATGTCATGTTGGAAATGCAATACACATTTATGAAAGATAAAGATGAAATAATACATGAAACTCACACATGTCAAGTCAAACATCAGCTTTACAAAGAGTACAATTTAAAAAATAACAAAAACATGACGAGGAAAGAAGTTGTGTTGCATCACACTGGATGGACAAATTCTCTTCAACAGTCAGACCTAAAAAAATCAATACATCTCTCTCTGATCTCTGATCTCAGTCCGGAGAAAATCAATACTCTACATCTCACAGTGATTTGAAATATAACACACATCAGGGCAAACCCTGAATGCTTCATTCATAACAGGTGTAGATGTCTGTAAAAGGCTTTTAAACGAAAGCTGAACTAGCAGGAAGGCAAGTTTGACCACCAGCACCAGCCAGCATAAACCAAACTAGACCATTGCTCACGTACAGCTGGGTAATAAATACTGTAAATACATGACTACATGTAAGTACACCCAATTACATTTACAGATAACAGTATAATTGAATCATTGTTGCCCAGCTTGACCTTTGACCCCGGCTGCAGGGGTGTCCATCTCAAGTGATGCTGAGTGCTGGTGTTGAATGAGTCTGGAGTCTGTGAGCTGCGGCTGCAGGGGCCGAGATCTTCACCAAATTCAATTAGCAATAAAACCCTTCAGAGTGCGCTCGATACGGCCAGAGAGTCGACACACACACACACACACACACACACACACACACACACGCATGCACGCATACACACGGCTGTTAAATTATGAACCTGCGTCAGGAGGTTAAAACATCTAAGAGGTACAAGAAAGAGAGATGGTCTGTCTGTTTCGTCATGGTGTGCCAAATGCGACCTGGATGCAAATATTTGTGTGCATGTTTAAATCAATTACCTTAAGTAACAGCAACAAAAATCACACATAAATATAACACAATGTAGAAAATAACAGAAGAAATGCAGATATGGTCAAAACTGGCCCTATGTATACTTTTGGTTCCCTTTCTGTCGGTCTCTCGACGTTGTGTCGAAGCCGACAGATGGGGTTCGCCCTTGAGAACCAATCATCTCTGACTATTTTGAAAAGGCCAATGAAATTGGCGAATGAAATTTGCATGCCGGGCTCCGCCCCCGGATATCCGGGTATAAAAGGGGAGCCGGCGTGCTCATTCATTCACCTTTTGTGCTTCGGAGCCTTCGCATCTGATGACATTCTTCGAATTGCCGGTTTCTACGACGCGGTGCAGCGGAGATTCCCCTGGGCGTCCTGGCAGTTCCTGAGGTATTTTTCTAAAAGAGCAATTTCCTCAGCGTGGCATTGCCCGCTGATCTCTTGGGTGCAGTACACTCATCGAGGACGGGGACGGACACGGTGGTTGCCGCAAGTGTTCGGGGGTCCGATCGCTGTGGCAGCCTCGTGGATTCGTCCTGCCCGCACGGCGCGCGGATGGCTATTCAGACGTTGCGTCACTGCGCGCGGATGGCTAGTCAGACGTTGCGTCACTGCGGGCGGACGGCTATTCAGACGTTGCGTCACGTTGGCTACGTTCTGTCAAGAGCAAGCCACCACCTCGTTTGCTTCCCGTTCTGTGACCGCAGCGGCTACGGCCCTGCCGTCAGCGGCGGCGAGCAGCGAGGGTGATGTGGGGATTATCGTGAGCGTTAATCCGTCAGCCGGTCGGCTCGCGGACCGCTCGCGCCCCGTCTCGCTTGTTTAGCAGGTCCCCAAGGATGGTCCTAAGCCATCTTATTCCTCAGCCACGCGCTCGGACACGAGCCGTGGAGATGAGGTGTCTCTTGCAACATCGGAGCGCGACCTGCTGGCATCAGACTCTGGCGATTCCCTGAAGCTCCCTCCCTCGGGAGGTCGAGCACAGGTGAGAGCAGACGTCAAGATGTCAGCCATGCTCGCTCGGACCGCCGTGAGCGTCGGGTTGCGGTGCAGCCCTGGTGCTCGCGGCTGGGTACTCGCACATTGGGCCCGGCTCAAGTGCCAAGTTTTACCGAGCTGCATAAGGAGTTCAGTAAGACCTGGAGCGTCCCTTTCGGCGCGCTTCCGTCTAGCTGACTCTATCGCCCTCTCTTCCCTCGGGGCGGGGAGGCAGCTAGGGACTATGTCAATGCACCCTGGGTGGAGCATGCAGTCGCGGGTATCCGCAGACGGCGGCCACCTGGGGGGCTTGACCTAGACTCACCGTCCAGGGCATGTAAGGTCTCAACATCTCTGGTGTTGAGGCTGGCAGTGCCGTGGACCAAGCTGCCTCCACTCTTACGCATGGCCTTCCTGCAGGCCAGGGCGCTAAAGAGAGCCCCACGGGGTAAGACCGACCCAAGTAGTGCCGCCGCCGACTGGCCCTCCGGGGACCGCGGTGGCAGCGCAGGCTGGGTCGGACGATGTCCACATCAGTGGCCCGGAAAGATGCCTCGGACCCAATCTTGCGCAGGGGGGCGATGTCGAGAAAGGCCACTTTCCCGACTCCCCTCTCGCAAGGTCGGCTGATTGGTGGCGCTGTCAAGGACTGCTCCAGCAGCCTTTTGACAGTGTAGAAACAGACCGGCCTGCTGTGACCCGGCCGCCTTTCGGCCGTCGAGGTCTCGCACGTGGTCTGCCCCCAGCAGCCCTGGCCTTCTCCAGCGTCGACTCCGGTTCTGGTGCCCCCGCAGGTGGCCCCCCGGAGGAAGACGTTGAGAGGAGGACCACCTAGAGAGATTGAACCATCGGGCCCGACCCAGCCTGGGTTGCTGGATGGTCGGACTGGGGCGGTCCCTGCCGCGTCCCAAACACCTTCTGGGCCCCTTCGGGGGCCTAGTGCCCGCCTTCTCACAAGGAGAGGTCTCTCTCTGGGTCCCACTTGCAGCCGCTCTCACCCTCTGAAAGATGGTGTTCGGCAACTCGACGTTGCGTCGTGGCGGCACGCAATGACGAGTATAAAGCAGCCCTCAGCACTCTCGCTTCGACGGTGCGTCGAGCTGCGCCATCGCCTGGCAGGTGATTTAGCGGAGCCGTTCCCCCCGGGGAGAACAGCACTGCTAGTCATTGAACCAACCCCCGCGGGTTGATGAAGTAGATCGCAGCCCCCCCGTGAGGTCTCTGGGTGCTTGGTTAGCATTTCAAACCATCACGGTGGCTGGGAGTGTGGTCCGTCTCGGCATTCGATCCAGCTCGCCAGACCTCCGCCGGACTTCAGGCATCCTCTTACCTCAGCAGAGGCAGGGATGTTCCTGTGCTCCAGGCCGGGGCTGCCACCCCTCTGGCGAAGGCGATCGAACCGTCCCCTCGGCCGAGATGTCCAGTGGCTTCGACAGCCGCACTTCATCATCCCCAAAACCAGGGGTCGCTGCATACCTTGAGCAGCACCTTGCAAGGGTGCCGTTCGGGAGGCGCAGAAGCGCGTCCTGGTGTCTGTCAGACGCCAGGAGTGGTTCATGACAACTGACCGCATACTCTCATGTACAGTTTCCCTCGGCACTGTCGAGGGGCTGGCATGTCAGTAACGGGTCAGCCGGGAAAAAGAGAGCAGCTCTCCCTGGCGCGGAGCTCCCCCTTTTCCTGGTAGAGAACTCAACACTGTCTCCATGACGGTGTGCTCGCTCACGAGCACGCACAGTCAGTGCTGAGCTGCTTGAACTTTCAGGCAGCAGCCAGCGGTCCCCTGAAATCCGTTTCAGAGGCTCCTGGGCATGGTGTCCTCGGGGGTGGCCTGTCCCCCTCGGGTTGACGCACATGGGACCGCGACAGCACTGACTACAGAGATGAGTTCCCTGGAGAGCGTGGCGCACTGGCAGTAGGCGTATCGTCATTACGCCTGCTGCCGTCGCATCCTAACCCCGAGCAGGTCTTGAGGCCGGTCGTGGAACGACAGACGCCTCCCTACGGGGTGCGGGTGCGGTGTGCAATGGGCGCGCAGTGTCGGGTCGCTGGACGGGCCCCCGCCTGCGTCGGCAGATCACTGCCTTCAAGTTGCTAGCTGTCCTGCTTGCACTGATGAGGCTCCGGCCTCTCGTGCAGAGCCAGCATACTGGCCCGGACAGCACAACCGGCGTAGCGTACTAAACCTCAGGGTGGCACTCGCTCGCTGCAGTCATCGCAACTCGCCCAAAACGCCTCCTCCCGTGGAGACAGCAGGTGGCAAAGCCCCTGCAGGTCACAGGCCCACCGGGTGTCCTGAACCAGACAGCCAAGCGCTCTCTCGTCAGTTGACACCCCGTGGGAAGTGATGACTCCACCCCTGCGGGCTGGCCTGGGTGTGGTTTGGGCGGGCACAGGGGGACCTGTCGCCTCCCTGAACACCACCCAGTACCGCTGGGCATTCCTTGGACGAGGACCCCCTCGACACGGAGGCCCTAGCGCGCAGCCTCCAGTGGAGACAGCAGGTGGCAAAGCCCCTGCAGGTCACATAACCACCGGGTGTCCTGAACCAGACAGCCAAGCGCTCTCTCATCAGTTGACACCTCGTGCGAAGTGACGACTCCACCACTGCGGCCGGCTTGGGTGTGGTTTGGGCGGGCACAGGTGGACCTGTTGCCTCCCTGAACACCCCCCAGTGCCGCTGGGCACTCCCTGGTCGAGGCTCCCCCCTCGACACGGAGGCCCTAGCGCGCAGCTGGCCGCGGGACAAGCGGAACTACGCTTCCCCCCAGTGAGCTTCATTGCGCAGGTCCTGTGCAAGGTCTGGGAAGGGAGTATCAAGTGCTGCTAGTTGCGCCTTACGGGCCCAACTACACTTGGTCCTCGGAGCTGATACTCCTGACGACAACTCCCCCTGGCCAAATCCCCTGACGAAGGGCCTACTCGCAGGGGATGGACACGTTGTGGCGTTCGAGCCGGACCTCTGGGTCTGGCTCCTGGATGGGACGAGGAGTTCCTGGATGACCTACCCCCCTCAGTGGTGGAGACTGTCACTCAGGCAAGGGCCATGCCCACAAGGCTGGATGCCTTTAAGTGGCGCCCCTTCTCGTCCTGGTGCTCTTCTCGAGGAGAAGACCCGCGGAATTGCTCGCTCAGGAACGTGCTGTCCTATTGCAGGAGAGGCTGGGGAGTAATCTCCCCTTCCACATTGGAACGTGGGTACCCGCTGTCGCGGCTATCACGTACCAGTTGCTGGTGAGCCTCTGGGGCGGCATGACCTGATTATTAGGTTCCTCTAGGGCGCGAGGGGCTAACGCCTCGTCCGCGCCCCGTACCCTCTTGGGACCTTAAGGTGGACCTGTGGGTCCCCTTTTTTCGGGCCCTGCCGAGAGCCCCTTCCTCGTTCTGCGAGGGGGGTTGGCTCTCCTGCTGGGGCTCGAGTCCATCCAGAGGGTGAGGCACCTGCAAGCATTCCGTGTCCACCGATTGCCAAATTTCAGGCCCGGTGACTCTCACGTGATCCTGAGACCCCGGCCGACTTACGTGCCCAAAGTTCCGCCACCCCCCTTTGGGACTAGGTGGTGAACTTGCAGGCGCTCCCACACCGGGAGAAAGACCCAACCTGTACGTGGGGTGTCCAGTAAGCGCATTGCGCCTCTACTCGAACCACACTGAGGGCTTCAAGGCCCTGAGCAGCTCTTGTCTGTTATGGAGGTCAGCAAAGGGAGTGCTGTATCCGAGGAGAGTTGTAGCGCTGGGTCGCACACGCCGTCACTACGGCGTGCCGATCCTAGCCCGTGCCCATTTGAGTGACGGTACACTCCGCTCGGGGTGTGACCTCCTCGTGGGCATCGGCTTAGTGCGCCTCTCTGGCAGACATCTGTAGAGCTGCGGGTTGGGCTACGCTATACCTCGCAGAGGCTTGCAACCTCCGTGGGGAGTCGGCAGCTCGAGTCTTGCCAGCAGGTGAGACCAGCAGTCGTGGGGCGTACGCCTGCGCATAGCGCCATTCCCCTTCTGAGGTGGACCAGTGCGCTATGGGCTGCCTCCCTTCTTTCCCCAAGGGTGAAGAATAGGCAGTCCGTCCATCCATCAATAGCACTCAGGGCGGCGGGCTCGGCGGAGCAGCCCTGCCGCCTATGGCCGGGTATCAAGCTGAGTTATTACATATAGCTCTAACCGGACCTAGTGCCCCACACGTAGTAACCCCCCACTAGGGTGGTTCCGTCTGAGATGTCGTCATGAGATGGTTCCCCGCGTGGCAACCCATGACCTCCCCAGGTGGACATCCACCTTGCGGCATTCCGCACATACCTCCCATGAGTTCTCCCCTATTTGGTGAGACCATGTTGGTGTCTCCACTGTATTCCCACCTAGGGTGGGAAGTGGTCTCCGTAGCGCACGTCCTCATTGAAGGAACAGCGCTTACCCAGTAGCCCTACGACTGGATGGCCCTCGCCAATGGGGCCGTCTGAGTTGGCAGAGGGCAGGGGCTACTCATCTTTGCCATAAGCTCTGGGAGCCTCTGCCTGCCCACTGGAAGGTTACAAATTTCGCGATAGCGCTCACGTGTGGCTCGCCCAGGCCGGTCAACGTCGCTTCGCTAGAGATTGTGACGCGGCTAGTGCCGTGGCGTTTTCCATAGGAACCCATCTGTCGGCTTCGACACAACGTCGAGAGACCGACAGAAAGGGAACGTCTCGGTTACGTATGTAACCTCTGTTCCCTGATGGAGGGAACAAGACGTTGTGTCCTTCTTGCCACGACAATAGCCGTCCGCTGCAGCAGTCACGAGATGCTCTCAGGCTCCTCAGCACAAAAGGTGAATGAATGAGCACGCCGGCTCCCCTTTTATACCCGGATATCCGGGGGCGGAGCCCGGCATGCAAATTTCATTCGCCAATTTCATTGGCCTTTTCAAAATAGTCAGAGATGATTGGTTCTCAAGGGCGAACCCCATCTGTCGGCTTCGACACAACGTCTTGTTCCCTCCATCAGGGAACAGAGGTTACATACGTAACCGAGACGATTCCTGCCCTCAAAGAAAAGTAGTTGGAGACCCCTGCTAGACACGATAAGAAAACATGTCCCAGAGGACCGACAGCACACGACACAATCTCCAGAGGACCAGTTTACTCCATCGATTCACTTCCACTTCATAGTGTCTAATCCAACTGCTTTCAAAGGTGATGTTGAATGTAAACGAAACCCTACATTTCTGCATCCTAGAGATGAGATCATCATTTCTTTTTAACGCCTGAATAGATTCAAACTCAGCAGATGCCGGCTCAACACTAAATAAAAAACATCTTCAGGAATATCTCACATGAGACGTGAACATATGATGACAGTCAGAGGTCGAGATGAGGTCGAACTCTGAAACACATTCAGGGCTCGTATTCACAAAACATCTCAAGCTCCCAACTTGCGGATTTAAAAGAAACTCTCAAAAAGAATAGCCGTGTCAATTCTAATTTCAGGACCCCTAAATGTCTGTGCTAAGAGTATTTCACAAAGCGTTTAACGCTAAAACTATAGTCTTTAAACCTGTGAGACGTAAGGAGTGGTGAAGATGACTCCTAACTTATTAAGACCAACTCACAACAATCCTAAAATGGCTGTAATACCGGCTGTCTTCCTTAAAACATTAACATTTAAGAAAGTTTCATGACAATGAGCTTAACCATAAAGATTACTAATATCTGCAAACTGTTTATGAGAAAGGCAAAATACTTACAATTACCTGAACGTTTACTTTATATGAACGTATAGTAAACTCCTTTTTTTTATTATTCAAAATCATTTAGTTTATTGTGATATCATGTGATAAATGTAATTTTTTAAAGATATTGTTACTTAATAACAAACAGTAAAAAACAAACGGTTTGATTGATATTAACTGAAAATAAATTGATATATCTGTTTTTGTAAATAAACCCTTCGCTTGTTAAATATATTTTATAATATGAATTTGTATGAATTAGTTTAATCTTAATTTTATTTGAATATGAGTACATTTTTATTTTAAGATCTTAATTTAAATATGACAGCATGAGACCTTATTCTTTAATAATTCTATGATTAAATGACTGACAGAGACGCATCCTCTATCAGCCAATCCTCGTGGTCATAGTCACTAAGCTTGCTGACATCATCCATAGCAACCAGGTACATTTATTTTTGCTTAAGATTTATTTCTGTTCCTTAGTAAACTTGCTCTCAGCAGCATTGTGAAAAGGCTTAAGTGAAAGATGAAATAAAATGAGAAAAACAGTGTTTGGAAAGCACAGTGCATCTTTAAAAAGTGAAGACGGGTCATTTCTTCATTCGGAGAGGAACAGACTCACCCAAATCCCGATAGCATCCGGCAGAAGAGGAAAGTGCTGTAGCCCTGAACGAAAGACGACAGGAAGGCGAAGAAACCGTTGACTGACATACACACCAGCAGACATTGTCTCCGGCCCACTTTATCTGAGAGACCGCCCCAGAAGAACGCACCCACCATCATTCCTAAATACACAACACTACCTACACAACACACACAGAGAGAGATACATGTCAGGATATATGAAATAATGAATACTTAATAATAGTAATTAGGGCTGTCAAAACCATTAATCCCGATTAATCGCATCCAGAATAAAAGTTAGTTTTTGTCTGAAACCATTACACAAACATGCATATGTTTAAAAACATTCAAACTAAAATGAATAAACATTTATATGTCATTTTAATTATTGATAAATAAAAATAAACACATGTAAATATTTTCTAAATAGGTATATATGTGTTTATAAATACAAAATGTATTTGCACAATATAAAGATTTATGTAAAAACAACCTTTTGTTCTGGATGCGATTAATCACAATTAATCGTTTGACAGCCCTAATAATAATAATAAAGTTCACGTTAAACGTTTATGTTGATTGTATTTTTAATACAGGATATATACAGTATAATGTTGAATTCTGACTAAATATCATCTTTTTTGAAAAAGTTGTTTTCTTTTGGGTAGTCATGCTTGGCAATTTTACATTAAAAAACATCAAATAAATCATAAAGTGCTTTTACAAAGGAGGAGGTTTCACTCAGATTTATAAGATTTTACTCACTTTCAGAGACACATTTTTCAAAGTGAGTACACACACTCTCTCTCTCTCTCTCTC
>NC_136785.1:906411-917946 GCF_947034865.1 Barbatula barbatula | reverse complement strand
GAAATGAAGTAAATCAATAAACCTTTGGAATCACTGATTTATAACATGATAGATTTTCAAATTCATTGTTTGTTGAATAAGCCCTGTAAAATTAAAGAGTTAATTTGCAAAAACAGATAACTAAAGTTTTTTTATAGTGTTATCATGTGTTTATTGGTCTAGTTAGCTGTATTTATTACTTACAGTTATTATTACTTTGCTGTTTGATTGATATTACTTGGAATGATCAATACATTTTATTAAAATTTGTATCTGTTTTTGCAAATGAAGTGTTGAATTCTATGCAGTACATTATGTTTTGACATACGATTTCTGTACTGTACTGCTAATATAATTCGCTCTGAAGAAGTTCTTACAATACATCACAGCTTCACACCACATGACACAGTTAATAAACTCTCTGTCTATGATATCTGTAATACTCCAAAGAACATTTGGTGTATGTCTGAACTTTAATTTGATATGTTTCTAATATGATCTGCATTTCACATATTCACATTTATGTGATCAACCCTAACAAATATGATCAAAGCAAATCCTCCCACACATGTACAGCATCACCTGCTGCCAAAACAACAATCTCGTTCAAAGCCCGAGAGACACCACAGAACAAATCTTTAATGGAACGACAACATCTACACACACACACACACACACACACTTAAAATCCCTTCATTACAATAAAGGGGGGAAAGCAGCTTGTCATCTTCTGAGCGTGCCATGTGAGTCCAAAGAGAAACAACTGAGGAGGTGTTCGAAAACCGCGCTGCCTACACAGACAGCATTTTAAGACACGGAAAGGAGCTTATGGCACTAAGTCTTTTCCAGAAGGCAGACGACATCATTATTCTCATTTAAACCAAATACTAAAGCAGCATCCCATGCTTCCTTTGAAGGGAAATCAATCCCATAATGCAATGCAGACAGGGTCAAGAGAAATGCATTGAATTGTTTTATCCTCCCACAGCTGCTTTAATAACTCACAACGGACATGTATGCAATATTGTTTAAACAACATGCACAAGACACTTTAAGCTATTTTTATTGTTTTTAGATTAGTTTACTCAAGATCGATCTATGCTGCATGCTCGTTTGTGAATGGTGTTGTGGTTAACTCGTGCATTATTATATCTTGTAGCCTAAGTAGACAGCTGCCTATGTAGACTGATTAGTTGAGTACTAACTTACCCAGCCATCCGGCTCCAGAGTTGGGCACACACATGTCCGTCTCAGCGCTGGGCAGAACGAAGCCCACCACAAACACTTCCACACCGTCAGACATGAGCGCCAACCCCAGCACGAAGAAGAGCTGCCACTGAAAGCGTCCGTGTCCACATTCCTGAATGATCAGCTCATACTGCTGAGCCAGCTCTTCTTCATCCGCCTCTCGCTCTTTCTCCAGCTCTCTCCTGTCCTTCATGCCATCCGCCACCGGCTGGCTGACCGCCATCTGGACACGCCCATCAGAAGCCCCGCCCCCTGCGGGCACTCCCTGATATTCTCCCTCGTATATTTCATCCTCGTCGTCGTGGCCTTCGGTGGCATCGCTGGAACCCTCGTCGTCATCACGTCCCGCCTGACCGTCCTGGTACTTATAACAATCTTCATCTCCGCCCTCGTCTTCATCGTTTTCGAAGCGACTGTATTTGCGGCCCGCATACTCGTCTGAGGCTCGGTCAGCCACTTTGTTCACTTTTTTGACAGCGTGACGCTTGGCCTCTTTGGCGATGTCCCGGGCACCTTTGGCCAAGGACGTCCGCTCTCTGTACGGGTCCTCCATCTTTCCCAGCTGATGCTGATGGTGCTTGAGAAACGTTTGCGTCTGCAGTCTTTTGAGAGGAACCGAAGATCCAGATAAAGATTCTGTGAAGCTTCGCTGCAGCCGCGTCTGATAGAGGAGTGATGATGTCAGACCAGATCGCTCTGAGGAAAAAAAACTTTCATATTTTAATTCTCTGCAACAGGTCCTTTAAAGTCAATACAATTATTATATACCAAATAACAAAGTTTCAAAGTCCCTCTATGTGTTTTTGAGGAACACACTTACGCATTTACGTTTTGCTGCTGTATTTCTCAAACCTTGTATCTCCATTTTTGGTGATAACATTTTTTGACAGGATTATTACATATTACATATATATATATATATATATATATCATTATCTAATCAATAACAAGTATTAAAAGAGCTTGTCAACACTGAAAACACAGTACATACTATCGTTGAGAAAGTTTTTGTGTGTTTGGACATACGAGGTTTCGGAAGGACAGCAACGACATACACATTTATAAAAACCCTAGCTTTAAACTAGTCTTCTACTATAACACTTAAAAGTGCACTTTAATAAACTTAAAAGTGGACCAAGTTAGTCCAAATTAGTACTGAAATATTACACAAGTACTAAACAACACAATCTTTCCTGAATTAAACACATTTTGTTCTACTTTTGACTCAACCTGGTATTGTCACTTTATTTATTTAACACAAATTCAACACAAAACGGCTCATAATCTGTTAAAGTTATTTAACACATTATTTTCGAGAGAAAATACTTCAATTTAAATAAATTATACTTGTTTATTATTGTTTTTGATTGTTCCACTGGTTAAATCCACAGCAGAAGATGAGAGGATGGTCAGAACCCGCTCTGCCCGTCTCCTTCAGATTCACAGTAACTTTCACTTTTCTACAGTCAAAACCAAAAATACTCATCTCATTCACACCTCAGACCGGAATTTACATTCAAAAACGGATTCAATTCGAATGCTTCAGAATACAATAGAAAAACGCTTCTGGAGTCGGCAATAATTCATGACTCACAATCCAAAATGTTTATTATCAAATACATCATAATCTATCTCTGTTTTTGGCCTGAGACATGAACATTTCGAATGAATGTTATACAAACACAACAATGAAATTAAATTGTATTGTTATCTACAGCACACTTTCCTCCAAAGAACCTTTAACATTTCAGATTATAAAAAAAAGTTAGAAAGAGATGGTTCCTTTGAACCTTTGATTGAACGGTTCTTTGTGGAACCAAACCCGGTTCTTCAATGGCGTTGCTGTGTAGGACATCTTGTGTTATTTTCATTTCCAAACTGAGAACTCTGTCATGAGCTTTGAAAGAGCAATAGTGTGAAGCAACACACACACATAAACACACCACAGGAAGTGTGTGTTATTTACTTGGAATTACACACACACACAAACATGTGCGTTCATTCATTAATACTGACCAGAAACTGAGATTTTTCTTTACATTCACGGAATAAATCAGCTGCAATGCAGCACTGTTTGTTCTCACCCATAACATCTTTATCTCCACAGCTTTCAGAACAACAGCTCAGAGAGACAAAACCAGAGGAACATTTCATCTACATATCTATAACATCAATGTCAGAACACTGTCTGTCAGATTTTAAATACAAAATCATGTTGGCTTTTCTTACATCAAATACATCACATTTTACCCTTTGGATACTCTCTCTCTCTCTCTGTTAAACGTCAAATGTTATTCTAATATAAAAGATACTGGGGTAGCGTAACTTTAAAATGAAGGTTCCACCGAGACCCAAAAAACAGTTTTAGAGGTCAGTGTATTACATATATAAAAATATGCTTTTCAAGATTAAACGTAAAGGTGTTTTTACAAATAAATGTGAAGTTTGGTAATGGCTATTGATATACACTCTTAAAAATAAAGGTGCTTCACGATGCCATATGAACCTTTTTTGTCTAAATGGTTCGACAAAGAACGTTTCTGCCTTACGAAAGGTTCTTTGTGGTGAGAAACTGGATAATAAAAATGTAAGAAAGAGATATTTCTTTAAAGGACCTGTGACTAAATGGTTCTTTGTGGAACCAAAAAAAGGTTTTTCTATGGCATCGCCGTGATCAACCTTCTAAGCACCTGTTACTGTGTTTTGTGGATCTTAGAAACGAATTGTGTTGAATTAAAAGAGACGCACGTCATCCTCTCACTTTTCTTGTTTCTCCTTTACTTCTCCAGAAGCTGTGAATTATCTTCAGATCTCTCTGAATAATGGAGGAGCGTTTCATGTTTTAAAGATCTGGCTTCGGCTGATACTTGACAACTGATTCAACCTCCTCCTGTCTGTTTAAACAATATGCTGAGCATCATTGATTATCATTTATCTGGCATTTATAATTCAAATCTGAACACCCTGAGCCTGAGAGACAAGAGACGTGAGAATACGTCTGAGGATAACACAAATCCTCTAAATAAATACAGAATCAATTGACACGTTCATCAGCCCTCATGCGCACTGACAATTCAAATTCAGTCCAAACTGCTCGAGTCGAGTGCAGGAGACGCTCATGTGACTCTTCCAGCGGATTCCTGAGAAATCAGCCAAACCTTCAACTGTCCACATTCAGCCACAACAAAACAAATGATTTTCTAACAGTTTGGGTTTCGTTAGTCGCTGATACTGTCACAGAAGCCTTCATTTATCACAGCGAGACACAACACACACACACACACAGGCACACGCATTAACTAACTCCAGATTAAATACTGAGAGGAAGACATTCGCTCATGACACCTCCAAACAGCATGACAACAATGATTCACGAATCTAATTCAAACTCAGCCGTGCATTCTGGGTAAAACAGCATTGACAACCCAAAAGCAAATGAACCCAAGAAAAATGTATTCAACTTGAAAACTCTCCTTCACTCAGGTCGGGTCCGCTGCGGCAACATTGAGCCCCCACGCCGACAGATCTGGCAAACTGTGACATCATTTCCTCTCGGACCAAATAAAGGCTGTTTCCAGCGTAACTATGACATCATTAGGAGGATGATGTAACCAATGCGCCACCCGTTTTCTGCATTAACCCCCGGCTCGAAGGGGTAAATGGAGCGCATTTACAAGATACTGCGCCATCAGCAGTTAAGACACGCAGTTTGACCCCTCCACTGATGGGTGATTGTACTTCCGATGGTGGCGTACACGCAAACAGGGACCCATGAGTGAGTTGTCACCCTTACACACTCCTGCGGTTACACACACATCTCCATTTCCAAAGTACATTTTGTTTGAGTGAATAATTATTAAATGGCACGAGCAAGGTCACTTTGTATTCTGAAGTCCTGCATGCAAACAAATCTAGTGGTGGTAAACGGTGTACAAGGGAATCACACACACACATGCGCGCACACACATGTCCTGCAGGAGTAAAATGATGGATAGGTAAAGGCTTCACTGGTTACCGGGACTCTCCGCAAGCTGTGGGGCTTTTATACTGGGCGCCTGCTCACATTAAACAACAATGAAGTGTGTGTGTGTGTCTAATGTAGACAGATTGCTACAGTTTCATACTGTATGACTGTAAAAGTGTGTCATCTGTATTGAGTACAATCTGTTCTAGAGAATCTATCACAACACAAAACAACTTGATGTGACTTTTTTGAAACGGGGAAAAATTAAAATGACAAAGAGAGAACATTCATGTACATTTAAAGCTGAAATATTGATGTTTTCATCCCAAAAAATATTTCCAATTTACCCAACCGATAAACACAATGCTTCAATATGCTTCAGTGCAAATGCACAGGTCAAAGGTTATGAGCTGTGTGTGTGGGTGGGGCAATTGTTCTGAGCCACTTCACTGATTAGCTGTGTGTGTGCGTGTGCATGTGTGTGTGTGCGTGCGTGTGTGTGTGTGTGTGTGTGTGCGTGCGTGCGTGCGTGTGTGTGTGTGTGTCCTGGGTAAGCAATCTTGATTAAATAACTACTATATGAAAACACTGACACAGCAATTAATTGTTTCTTTTAAATATATCACACCATCTATGATACTACCTGATCTATGATACTAAATTATACAAAATGCCCCAATTCTATGCCGTAGTATTTACATACCTATTTCAAAGGATACCACGGTACACATCAAAGTAAATTATGGGAAAAACTCAAATCCAAAAGCAGGTTGTATGATTTAATGAATCTGACTACATCATGTTACACCAACAAAAGTAATTCAGTTAAAGGCTAAATGAATACAGATCGTTTGTACATCCCTTGACTGTAAAGATAGATTTTTTTAAATAATGCAGCAGTAGTTCTGTATTCAGTGCATCTCTCTCTCTCTCTCTCTCTCTCTCTCTCTCTCTCTCTCTCTCTCTCTCTCTCTGGGGCTGGTTGTTTCACGCACCGCAGCTTTTCCCCTTTTACTAGCACTGGGCGTAAAGTCCTGAGTGTGCGTGCAGATCTCCAGCATCCATCACCGGCCGGCTCTGACGCAAGCCACGGCCCGTAATGAGATTGAGCCTGTCCTGACATTGTGCATGAGAATCAATCCTGTCCATTCTGTCTTTCTGTCACACACACACACACACACACGCACGCACACACACCATAAAGCTCACACTATGAACAGTGGACATTTGCTTTTGAATAGAAATCTTTAGACCTGGCAGGTGCAAAATGTATTCATGAGTCAACCAAATCACAATTCACACTTTTAAGGTTCTACACTACATATACAGTAAATGTCAATACTGTATAAAGTGTGCAGTTTCGCTAAAGCATATAGCAGCAGATCAAACCCCAAAACCAAAATCGTCTACTCGTTTATTTGTAAGGTTAAAACAACATGAATAATCTGAATGCTACAATTTAATGATGTTAAAAAGCATTCCTGAGGCTTTCAAATCATTTTCATGTTTTAACTAAGTTATGCTTTTTTAACGTATAACGTGACAGCGCATCGTAACGCAACACTTTTATGTCATTATTCCGACTGGATAAATGGAGACACAGTAAAAAAATCAGGCGCGGCTTCCCTTTCAATGTGGACACGAAGCGATTTACCCACGACGGGTTCTTGCGTCTCCAATAAATGATTTTAATAGCTGATTTACGCACACATGCGACAGACGTCGCGCCAAGCGTCATATTCCGCGCTTCACGTCACGAGCGTTGCGTTTATCAGACGGAAAGTCGAGTTGAAGCAGTTCAACTTTGCAAAAATAATGCATCTTGCTTTTTGGACGTAACAGCGCGTCCAGTGTTAATGCAACAAAAGTTCATCTAATGCGTTTTTTTTCCGTGCGTAAACCTTAACAAGCACTTGTAGAAAATCACTCACCGGCCGGATTTCACGCCATATTTTCCATCTCAAGCGGACCGGACCGATCTCATCAATGCAGCGGCGGAGGCGCGCTCTCTCTGCGGTACTTCAAGAGAATAGGAGAAGTGATGGAGAGAGCCAGAGAGAGAGAGAGAGTCCCGGTGAATGTGACGCGACGCGGTGACTTAATGCGTGGATATGAATTACACCCCCTCCCACCCGTGACGCATTGCTCTTTTTCCGCGAGTCACGATTCTCCGGAGGCTTTTCTCTTGCTTTGTCGGAGTGACACGGGCGCAACTTTCTGCGCGAACCCCGTCACCGTGAAACGAGAATAAAACTGCGGCACGAGGATTGACTCGAGTCATCGTGGATGGAGACCCGCCAGGAGATGAGAATCCGTGGGGTTGAGTATCGGGTGGGCACGTTGAGCTGGGGCTCTTTACACGAGCGCGCGCGGATAATGGAACTCTCCGTGGTGCTGAAGTAAGCGATGTTAGGTTAACACGAGCCACCAAAGCAAAACCCTGCTGAACCACACCAAACAAATCCACTCAAAACCCGACCATACATTGAACAGACCCAACAGGACATTAAAGAACCCTCTTATAAATGTCCTGTGATATTAGCTGATATAAGAAGCTTTAAAGCTTTAGCTGGAGTTGGCAGTTCTGATTCTGAAGTCAATGTCTATTAACATCACAAAGGCACATGTGAAATTAGTCCCGGGCACGAGGAGGCTTTTCGGTTTTGTTATGAGCTAAAACGGTTCCCCGGAGAGCTGTTAGGAGAGAATCCATCTCACATTCTATCCAGCCTCTTCACGCAGATGGAAAGGAGGCCCTCAAAGTCTCTGAATGATCTTCTGGAAATCTTGAGGATGAAAAGAAGCACAAAACTGCAGGAAGGAAGAGATGAGGGTTCCCTTCTCATTCTAACAGCAGCAATACATATGCAAATGCAGGATCCGACAGCAGCTGTCTGGGGGCTGTTTTCACTTCAAATGGGCACTTACAAAGTTTCCATCTATGGCATGGCAAAAAGATCAAACTTAAATGTTATATATACATGTAATTAAATGCAAACTCTTTATAAATTATATTACCAGCAAAACAGATTTTAGGTGGTTTTAGATTTTAGCTGTATTGGACCCATATCATAACCGTAGTCATCATAATCATTTATTTGTACATTCAGATGAAAAGGTGGTTTCAGGCCTTTGGCTCTTGTTATACATCCACACAAGTAAAAACTAAAGATCTTCCGCATAGTATATTATAGTCATTTTACTACAGTATATAGTATAGTATCCTATCTGTATACCATGTTTTACTATAGTAAATACTACAGTATTTGTGTCATGTAGATCGAGCCTCTACAAATGATATTGCTTTTCACTGCTTTCTTTGAGTTAAAAAACTCCATCTCTAATATTTCAATTCTTTTAGCACAGATGTGAGAGGGTGGGTCTGTTGCCATGGTGATAGCATATTGATCAGGGCCTTCAAAGATGAGTGTGGAAACAGTCTCTTGCGTTTGAAGCTTAATGATCAGATCATCTTTAGACAAACCAAGGTGTCACCAAAACACCCAGGCAACAATAAAACCCTAGAAACACCCTAACAACCAGACAGGACAATCTGGCAACTCCTCAGCAGCACAAACAACCTAGCAACCACCCAGAAAACCCGAGGGAAACTTTTGCACAAGTGATGCTTCTGCCAGTGTAGCTCTAGTTTGTTAGTATGACACATCCACATCTTGTCAAACCTCTCGCCATGATTCCAGTCCATATAACGACATCATTTCCATTCCTCTAAACTGACAAAAGTGCAAACGAGAGATGCAGATAACAACATTGATGAGCAATTACTTGCATCAGTTGGCGACTAATTTCATGCAAATAACCTGAAAAACAGGGAGCTTTTAACGCTGTATGTGTATATGTGTGCGCATGTGTCTGCAGATAACAACACACACCTGATGACCCTGGTGGGTGGACGGAAGGGTATAATTGGTGCCTGTTAAAATTCTCGCCTGTCTGCCAAAACATTCACTTTCTGCATGCAAACTTTCACAAACGTGGCTCAATTCAATACAGTTTTCAGACAGAGAAATGTGCTTTGAACTTGAATTAACACTTAAATTGTTGTATGAAGATGGACGTGGTGCTGTTAGAGGTCAGCAGCAGATCATCATGCATTACAGTTACTGAACACATATAAGAGGAGTAAAAACCCAATAAAGTCGGTCATTTATTGTCTTTGCAGTGGAACACAAAAGAAGATATTTTGAGAAATGGAAGTCAATGGGATTTAGTGTTGTTTGATTATTAACGTTCTTCAAAATATCTTCAGAGGAAAGAAAGTCATACAGGTTTGATATGACAGTGAATGAATGATGAAAGAATGTAGATTTTTTTGGTGAACTGTCCCTTTCCTCATGTGGAAAACCAGACAGCTCTTTAAGTCATTTAACTCTTTGTTCCAGTGGCAGAACTAGAGTTCAGTATGTAACAGTGAAAGTACCAGAAAGACATTCTGTCCCTTTTCCTCTCATCGTGATGTCATTAACCTTGCAGTCTCCTCCAGCTCTCTATCTGACCCAGAGAGACACTGATTTTAGCCAGCGCAAACATTTCCCATCATGCTTAAGTGCTGTTCTTACTCAAGTGTGTGTGTTTGTAATGGTTTGCCACAGCGTTATCTCTCATCTTCACAGAGCTGGGCTTCACTGTCGGTGCCATCAGAGGTCAGAAGACTGCCTGGATGCGTCTTTTTTGGTACTACCAGGAGAACGATCAGGAAACTTTCGCAGTTTCTGTTTTGCTGATGCACATACACGACACTGCAGAATAAAGAACAGGTTAAGAATTTGAAAAGGCTGTTAATGGATATATTAAGCCATAGGTTAAATCCGGTACAATGCATCAAATGAAAATATTTATGTTCAATATTGCACGTGGTCCTAATAAAATAAAAATTACTGTATAAATATCTACAGAGACATTCATAGTCTCTGAGATCCCAGTGGCCAAGCGAAGCTTCTCATTGATCATTCAAGTTTAAAACAAAATGAATATGAAGGTAACATACAGGAATTCTGCAGGAATTTTCTGCCTCAAGTTCATGAGAAATTCTCTGTGAAATCGTTTCATTCAAGGCCAAAAAGCCTGACATAATGCTAAATTGCCCTGTGTTTATTATTCAAAGGGAAGGATTTGAGTCTCTTTCATCATCCGAGTTTCCGACAGTGAGCGTGGACCTTCTGCCCTTTCCAAGAAGTGAAACCCAGAGAATGTGACATAAATGACATCATGTATCATCAGATTTGAACTCTTCCCTGTCACTCATGAATATCATCTGTTCTCATCACAGTTACCCCACGTTTCCGACCCTGAATAGACTGGAACAAATCCATAAACGGTTTGGCATGACGTCCTGACGCTGTGGCAACCTGCCGGTCACAGCTAGGTGTGACAAAACAAGCGGACAGGAGTGGGTTAGTGTCTGAACTGTGACCACACATGTGTCCAGAGAGATTTATTGTCACAGAAGAAAAGAAAACTGATTTTGCATGAACAAAAATCCAACTATGTTAAAGGAGCTTTTGTGTCCTCGACACCCACCATCCCAATTTAATTAAAGACAAGCTTTTATAATCGCAAATAATATAAAGATCAGCAACTGACGGCATATGTTAAGTTATTTTGTGTAAAATAATGACTTCTTATGAAAACACTTTTGTTCACTCAAAGCATGTATAGTTGACAAACCTTGGACGGAGGGCATCATCCACGCCATCAGGGTCTCGGGTCAGGGACACACACACACACACCTGGCACAGGTGCGGAGGAGCGGTCTGCTGCATGTTTGCTCATTTCAGGTGCGGCTCTGTCAATATAACTTGAGCTGTGAGGAACAATGAGGAACATATGTGCAGACACATCATCACAAAGCTCGATGTGAACCCGCGTTTGTGCTTCCATCGCATCACAGACGTGGGAGGAGAAACAGGGAGATAAAGGGAGAAAAAGAGTGGATCTGTGGGGTTGTGCGGCTCCATCAGGACCCTCGCTGTCATCTCACGTTACCTGCTCGGATTTTAAATGGCTGCTGACATTGATGTTAATTGGCTTTATTCTCTACTGCACCCATGTGTGTGTGTGTGTGTGTGTGTGTGTGTGTGTGTGTGTGTGTGCGTGCGTGTGTTTATTATAAGGGTGGAGCTGTATTCACAAATTCTCCAGTTCATATGAAAAAATATCTTTTGATATCTAGACACAGCTGTGAGAGATTTTTCCTCCATCATCCAAAAATGTAATCACAATTTCTAGCTTCAATACCAGAATCAATTCTATGTACTCGTATGTGTGTGTTCATGCATCTCACCACATTTATTTATGTGTTAAGAATCATTTTATTTGCAATG
>NC_136785.1:771411-903911 GCF_947034865.1 Barbatula barbatula | reverse complement strand
AGAGATCAGATCTCAGTTATTCTATAAGTGTGAAGACTGTCAAATCCAACATTGTCATCTAAAATCTTTCCACGTTCACAGATACTAAATGAAGGTCCAGTAAACAGAGCTGTCAAACAGAATCCTAAAGATAGAGCTGAAACACTGAACACCGAGGGGCAGTTTGATCAGATACGCTTTTAGCTGAAAGCATTTATTGATTTACAAAACTTTATGCATGGAAATGAAACATGACTCTGAACTCTTGTTACTGGGAGCTCAGAAACACCTGTGGTGTTGATTCTAGATTTATTCTCTAGAGATGAAAGCCTCGAATTAAAGCAAAAATGACAACATATCTGACATTGAAAACTGCTGGACGAAAGGGTTGGTTATTTTCAGACGTCATTAATATGAAATGTTGTTCATTTATTCTGAACAGGAGGAGGTGTGCTTCTGATGACCTACTTCCTGTCAGATCTGTAATGGAATCAGACACATTGATCAATCCAGCAACAACAGAACGGAAAACATCCTTCAAAAGTACTCATTCATGTGAATAATGACCCGACTAAACACAATAATAGATACACAATAAACTAAAAATAGTCTAAAGTCTGGACACGAATGCTTCGAATAGCTTCTGCTAAATGACCAAATGTAAATGTTGTGCTGGACGCAAAGAAGAATTATGTGATGGAAGTTTTTTATGTCAAATTTTGTATTTCATTGAAAACATGCAATGGGTTGTACACAACGACTACTTGCTCCACGTTACCATACAGGAGACCCGTCTGCCTTCACAGAACACACGTCTGAACTCTGATTTCTGTAGCTGTTGATTTCTATTGAGGGCAAATGGAGCGCTTCAGGGAGAAAACAGAGAGAATGAGAAAACGTGAGACAGAAATTGTTAGCAGATGTTTCAGTACAGAGTGTTCATGGCTTAAAGTGTATTTGAGTGGCATACCGCCGTTGGCCATCGTGCTCTACAGTAATGTCACAATGAACTAAAAATACATTTATATAAAAGATGGTGTGTGTGTGTATGTGAGGTCTAGTGAGAGAACAGCTGAAGGCAACAAGAGAGGAGTTCAAACTCTTCACATGATTCTCATAATGTCGCTGGATGACTTTCAGTAAAGCCCCACAGCATCTGCACAACACAACAGAGAAAAACACAAAGATTCAGATGGGAACGTCTTCTGGATTGTGTTTCTAACCGTCTCTTCTTTTCATCCACTAACAAGTGTATGACTCACACACATGTACACGCGCAAACACATACGCACAAACTCACGCATAGAAAAACACATATGTGTTCACACACATACGCACCCCCACGCACACACATAAACGCACGCATACAAAAAATACACATGCACACACACAAACTCATGTATATAAAAACACACGCACACACACATTGAAAAACACACACAAACAAATATTTGTATGCGCAGACAAAACTCATGGATACACACACACATTCACAGAAACACTCATCTTGGTTCTCCAGGGGCCGTTTCATACACTCTGTTTAGTCAAAGTATATTACAGTTTTTCTCGCTTGTTTACACACAAATATTGGTACTTGAGACACAATGACCACAACATGTAACTCATTCACCAACCCCCTGAACCAATTCTGCTAAACTACAAGCACAATTCCTGCTTTACACTCACATTGCAGATCTAAAACACACTTTTTTCAAAACACTACACACAATTCTCTGCATTTGGCACAATTTTCAGGCAGAAAAATCTCTTGTTTTCACAAGGAACACACTGCCATTCAAATATGAACACTGACTCATCACATCTGCAAACACCTGTCACAAATGTGTAAACCCCTTCTCCAAGCTATGGAAGATGCATGTCGAGATATAGCAGCTGATGCTTTTCATGACTGGACTGAAAAACATTGCTTGAGATGTATATGAGGTGCTGTGGCCAGACCCAAACCAAAGAGAAGATGCAGCATCGTTTTTTTACTGTAACTGTATACAGTAAATTCTTCTGTTGTTTTGTATGTACACCACTGTTTGTGCAACTTTGCGTTGGTTGGGATGTACGTACATTGTTTTTGTTGGAAAAATAAAATATATTTGTTATCGTGTATTTGTGTGTTCTGACTATAAAAACTATTTTATATATATATATATATATACTAAAAATATTTTACTACACACTTATATATGTACTGTCTGTAGTAAGTGTAACACTGAACCAAATAAAGAGCAAAGTCATTATGATGAATGGAGAAGTGTTCTCCATTCATTATAGTGTTTTATATTGAGCACATCAGTGTTCAACTGGTTCTTATAAATGTCTATTCATATGATGGTTTGTGTGTGTCATTTGAAATCAAAATACCATTTTGAGAAGAAAGAACATTGTTTTGAATGTGAAGTTTCATTTTGGAGGAGAATTGAGGGGTTTTGCCCATTGTGTTTGTGTTTTTTGATTTGTGTTTAGAGTTCTGAGAATGTGAGGCATGCTTTCAGAAAATGTGTGTAAACAATTGAGAAAAACTGTAACATATAAATTTGAATAATTGTAACGCATATTCTTTCCATTACATGTTCTCTAGAACTAATCTACCGCACTGTAACTCTATTAACTGCATCTACTCATCTATTGCACTGCAACCTATTAACTGCATTAACTCGTATACTGCACCGTAACTTTAATACTGTATTATATTCTCTCATATTGTATTCTGTATTTATTCTAACTGTATATCCTGTACTTGCTAACTGCACTTCTGGTTAGACCTAAACTACATTTCGTTACACTGTACTTGTATATGTGTAATGACAATAAAGTTGAATCTAATCTAATCTTCTCACAAATGGTAGTTTTCTATGGAGGATAAGAAATGACTTAATAAAGTGCATGAATAAAGCAATGAATAAATACAGACATAAATGCAGAAAAGAAGCGATAAAGGTAAAAACCTCTTCATGTTAAATCTCCATGGTAACTGGTCTAATAGGAATGTTCTGCTCAAACTCCGTTCAACTTCTGAAGAGACGGAATGATGATGCTAGTAATATGAATTTTACTAATTCTAAGTATTTAGCTCATCTAAACACACATTCATAACGGACTCATGATGTTGAACACAAACACATTGAGTCTTATTCTGCAGTGAACAGATCGCTCTTGTACAAATAACTAAGGGTGAATTGTCGCTGTGCATGACATTTGTTTGAATTTATGCTTGAGACTTTGGTCTCGGGTCAAAGAAGCATCTCTGATCAAGTGTGGGTGTTTGACACAAACCCCTGCAGGACCACACACACACACACACACACACGTGTGCTCATGTCACTGATGATCAAATTCAGTGTTTTCACCGCTCGGCCTCTCCAGGGGTCTGTGAACTGTCCACATGCATTAGGAAAAGCGGATCACTGTGCAGTAAGCGGTGTCCTCTAGGGTCCTGAAGTGGATATCCCCCGTCTGTGGGCAGAAATGAAAAAGAGAGCAAGACCTTAAACCACGTTGGCAAAGTTAGAACTGTTTTCATTGTTTACAAGGATATATTCAGACTGCTGAGGGTTATTTCTGGTGTTCTGTTGCCGTGTGTATTGACATTAACAAAAGCCTCAAAAATAATACCATGGTACTTTTTATCAGTGTGAGTGTTTAATATTTCAGGCTTATGTTATCTCTCTACAACAGTGGTTCCCAAACTTTTTCGTTGTAAGACCCCTTTGTGTAGGGTGGCCCCCCCAAATAAAGACCTGTGATTTTAAATGTAATATTTTAATTCAACCAATATATTCAATTATACAATGCTGGAACGTCACTTCTTTTGGTTGCTGGTCTTACTTTTTATGTAAAATTACACAAAATGTATGATACATTTCTATATTTCATAAAATGCCACAGAAACTGTGTCCCCCCGAATCCATCTTGGGCCCCCCAGTTTGAGAATCAGTGCTCTTTTATATAACATTATTTGCATATAGCAATCATAAATAAGAGAAAAAGAGATCCCGGACAAATCTCTCTGGACTCGCATATCTCGTCTCATCATTTCATTAGGGTTTGGTCAGTTATTAGTATTAGTAAATGAGAACCACAGCTATAATATCTGTACCTCCATCAACCCAATCAGGAGAGATTTAATTAACGTTCCCCCACACACACACACACACACACACACGCGGAAGATAAATGTGAATCTCTTGATCTGGCGTGATGTCCTGCAAAAATGGCATATGGAGGCCATGCAGTGTTACATCTGCTCATGCAGGTCTTTTGAGTCCTGTACAACACAACACATCATGTGTTTATTACCTACAACAGATACCATGCTACAGCAACAGCCCTTTATATATATATAATATATATTGCAATGTTAACATCCATAGTGACATAATGCACATCATGTGACCTGTTGAGAAGAACTTATCATTCTCGCTTGGCGGAGAGTAAAACTGGCAACAAAAAACAGACTTTATTAAAGGATGGAACTGTGCCATATGTACAGACGGGAATATCATAGAAAGTCAAGCAACCAAATAACAATGCTTTAAAAAAACTTGGAAGACCTGAGCTCCCACATAACACCACCAGAAAACAAATAATATATTTATCAAAGGATGCAATGCATTACACTGTTTCCTTAAGCAGAATGATCTTAAATATCAAGCGTTTAAGGAAAGTTACATAAAATATCTACATAAAAATACTATATTTATTGTAGTATGTAGTACTAATACTAATATGTAGTATTTACTTCAGTAATCTACAGCACAATTCCTGTATACTTTAGTGTTTTAGTCACTTTTTTACAACTATTTACTACAGTTATAGAAGACACTATAGAAATATTACAGCATGTGTGTGGGCTTCATTATTTATAAATCTGATCATTTATAGAAGCTTTTAGCTGTTTCGCTGTATATTCGATGACTAATGGAAGATAAATATTACAGATGCTATAAATGTTTACATTAGTTGAAGAGCCTTGTCTTGCATGACCACCAAAGAAAGAGATCAAGCAAAACAGTCAGATGCTTATTTGTCTTTATCATGAAACACGTTTGATTCTTATGTGGCTGTTACCTGCACCTATAAACAACACCATTAAACTTTAACATCTCCCGGCGCTTCACGCTCATTCAGCGACGCCAAACAGTTCACAGCCAAGAGACTTTGCTAATAACAAACAAACAAAACTGAACATTAAGCTTTGACATCCTGACTCTTAGCTAAAATAATGAAATTCATACATGAAACATGAATGTGCACGGATGATGTAATTGCTGAGAGTGAATTTTTTTCATTTAAGTATCAATTTTGTCTCAGGCACGGAAATTATTTAGGAGAACAGACACAAAACTCTACCAAAAAAATCTCAAATTTGGACAAAATATGAGGAATGTTCGAGATCTCAGACTCACTATGTTTGTAATGTCGTATCTGGAATGTGAGTGACAGCCATCAATCAAAGATCAGACAGCGTTAAAGTATGTGTTTGTGTGTCTGCTGGGACAGGACACCATCTGCAACAAATGACTGACAGCTGTAGAGCGAGACAGAAAGGGGTGTTTATTATAAAAGAAGACACAGGGGACCACTGCTTACCTGTTAGTCTTATAATTGTGTATTATGCCATTTCTCTCTCTCTCTCTCTCTGTTATCATCATTCAGCGTGTCCAAAAGGAACAGAATGTATGCAAAAGTCTGCCCTGTTACGGCCCCACTGAGACATTCAGATTGATGTAGGTGCTCAGAGACGGAGAGAGAGAGAGAGAGAGAGAGAGAGAGAGATAGAGAATGGTACAGGAGTGCAACCTACCGGTTGATCACGTTCACAAAACACAAAAAGATTTCCAAGCTTACCAGATATTTTGTTGAAATATCCAAAAAGACACAAATATCCAATAATACTGCATTTCTTGATAATGCTAATCAGAATAAATCATTTTAAAAAGAGAAATTAGCTCATTAACAGCAGACTTTATGGTCAAAGGTAAACACATATTGACTATTCCATCCAATCATGTTTAGGAGCACAGAAACAACCCATTATATCAAATAAACGTTCTTTGGTTTACTGAGCTGAAAAATATTATATTCTTTACACTAATCTTTTGGTTGTTATCTACAAGTGAATACTGTAAGAGCGAGACCCCTGCGGTTCCACTTGTGTAACAGAAGAACAATCTGTCCATTAAAGCTTGTGGGGTTTAAAGACACACACAGAATAACATAAGCCTTTGATATTACTATAGCTGTAATCTGCACTGAGGCAGTAAAACAAATATAACAGTTATCTGTTATTTTTATGTGCGTATTGATGTGGCAAGTGAACCTGCGTTGGGCGTGCGGATGGAATCAACAAGCGTCACAACAAACCGAGCTAGTAGTGTAACTACTTGAAATACTACTTGAACTACTTGGAATACTTGATATATGTTTTTAAGGGGGGATACTCACAGATAATATATAAGAGACGTGTCACCTGAGAACATCAGGTTATGTCATATTGCACATCATTCAACGTTGACAGCCGCTGCATTGAACCCTGTAGCGGTAATGAAAAACGAGTCCGCCATGTTGGAGCGGGCTAGCCTGCACAGCCACACAAATGTAAATACGGGAGATTATAGATGAGAGGGGACAAAACTTTTTTTTACACGCAACTTCAATGCCATTAAAAGCTAGAAATTTAAACGGAATAGTGCTTTCTACCCAGAAAAAAAACCTACCGCTGACACTTTTAAGTGTATATAGCGCTGTTTTCTTATCCAAGATGGCGGTGACGTTGTAGTTCGATTCAGCCAATCAATGCGGTGTATGTCGCCATTTATGGAAGAGCATCAAACGTTGACGTTTGCATTCATTTCAAAGCAAGCGTTAAAGGGATACTTCACTCGAAATGAAAATCTGTCATAATTGACTTACCTCTGAGTTTATCCAAATCTGTAAACATATCTTTCTGATGAACACAGAAAAACGTTATTAGCAAGAATCCCTATAACCACATTTGGCCCCCATTGACTAACATGGTCAATTACATATATAATGGTAGTCAAAAGTGTTAGCCGACGTATATTCTTCAAAATGTCTTCTTTTGTATGGTGTTCAACCGATAAAAAAAATGATAAAGTAATTTTCCTACTATGGGAGCCAATGGGGGGCAGGATCTGTTTGGTTTTGGAAGTTGGTTCTGAATTAACACACATCCTCACATACATGTTCTATTTTCACGTGTGCACATAATGACATCAGTAATCACAACACCCATAAGCATTCTAATGCTAGGTAAGAAGAGTGTTTCATTAGAGAAAGTGCTTATGTTATAATCCCACTGTCATTGTATCTGTGTGTGCGTGCATGCGTGAAATAAACGGTTGATTTATTAGATTGGGGGAACAGTTTGCACTCATGCGTATGATGCTGACTGTAATTCCGGGTGGGGAAAATCGCTGAGTGGGCTTCTTCTGTCGTTTACAAGGTCACAGCATTCAAGATCTCAGAGCGTTCCAGGGACAAATCTAATGGATCATTTGACATTACAGTTGTGTGTATGTGTGCAGCATTGACTCTCTTATACAAATACACAACATCTTGCCAACATTGTCATTTTCAAGTTGTCCTACAAACACATTTTCCTACAACTACAAACTTGAGATTAGACCTCTGTGTGTATAGTGAATGTATTCTTGTGCGATGATTGACATGTGCACCCACCGCCTCTTTCTCAGGCATGCTTACTGCTTTCTGTGCAAAAATATACACTGTATATTGGCCATACACACACATCATTTTAAAATCGCAGTATAGCACCCGATGCAGGACACAAGCATCCATAACACAACATGAGGATAGCCAGCAATACTTATGTTTTTAACAAGTTTAGCAATGCCTGCAGTACACAGTAAATGTCTTTCACCAGCAGATGGCGTTACATACTGCAAATCGTATACGTAGAAACGGGGGCTGACAGAAACCTGCAGACCACTAAAGAGAGAAGAGCTACGTAATGTTTAAATAGAACTCTCTCTCTCTCTCTCTCTCTCCGCCACTGCAGTTGTCCCCATAAGGCAGGTGTTCGACTGATAACAGCCTAACACAAACAAAATGGCACGTACACAGTATTACACACAAACAAAATACAAGCACTTTCCTTTGTGTAGCTGCTTTGGAAATGCAGGGTGTAACTAGGGGTGTGTTTCACTTGTGTTCCTGTGTGTATAGCAAAAACACAATGATCACATACAATCTGCTTGACACCAGGAGCAAAAGGACACCGTTGGGTGTGAGAACAAATGAACATCTGCATCCCTAAACCTGTTTGGAAAAGCCCCCAGCCCACTTTAATGTGTTTTGAGTGCCAGACAAACAGGAAATGATTTAATACTTTAATTCAATGATGATAATTCATGGTTGCCACAGCAACGGCAGGATGTCTCCCAGAGCTCATGAGTTATCGATCAGAATCAGAAATCAATGATGGTTTTTATTGATTGTATTAAGAGCAGGCGTTAATGTGATGTGATAATGATGATGATGATGATGATAATGACAACAGATCATACCACAATGTCAATCAGGTCTTCCGAAACATGTAGAAAAGTAGTTTTGACATGACTATTTAAATGTTTTTTGACTGTATCAACCCAAAATCATACAGATAAATTCACATGTAAAGGATGCAACACAATTTGCATTACATTTATTGAAATAGTATGACACGTTTGCATTTGTGCTTGAGTGTTGGGTTAATATCAAACATTACAATAAAACGTAGACTACATACTCAAACTATACATATTTTCTCATTACCAGCATGATGTAGTTATTGGGAATTGAAATGTTTTGTTCTCAGAAGTGCAAAGGCCGCAAGCTATTATTATATCACAGCACTCATATCTCAACAGTTTTATAACACCAGCGGTATACCACAAACCTCATCTGATAGTGAATCTATATCATTTCTCAAAGTGAAAATGCTCAGGACAGTGAAACAGAGACCATTGCAGAATCTGTTTTTTGTGTATGTGTCAAGCATTGAGAATCCATTTCAGGCCGTTTCTCTCCGCACTGTGGACCAAAGAAAAGATCGGGTCGATATTTGCAGTCAGCAATCGTTCTGACAAACTCGCCCACGGACAGAAAGAAAGTGTGTGATGAACGATTTCTCACAGCAGAGATGCAGTTTGAGATAACAATCACACATGAGACCATCAGACGGAGACAATAGTGCTGGGTGTTAGCCGCAGCAAATGATCACACGTTGTGATCTGTGGACAATTTCTCTTCAGATTACGCACAAAGCCGCCGGTAAAAATGACCTATATGATAAATTCACCAAAACCTCTGCCAGAGATCAGGGACAGAAAGTTCAGTGTTCGAGGACTGATGATTCTGGAAACACATGAAGATGTAAATTAATAATCTGAATTTGAGTAAATTTGAACAGAAATGTTTGAGTTCATATTTGAGGTCTTCAATAATATTGTGCTTTGATTGCAGACTTGACAAACCTGACGCATTGTTCTGACTCTTTTTCTCATGAGACATTCTGAGACATGATCTGTGATCCATACAGAGAGTCGTACAACATGAATGTTCACTTTAATCTCAGCACACAATGATGTAATTCCTGTTTGGTCAGCTGATCTCTCCTCTCCAAACACTGACACAAGATGAAGTTAATCACGATGTCTCTTACAGCAAACACTCCTTCATCGTGTGAAGTTTAACAGAGTCCAGAGAGCCAACATTACCATAAAAACAATATTCAGAGCACACAGCGGCTGAGGGAAGCGGTGTGTTTATGAAAGAGTGATGTGGTGGATGACTGATTGGGTGGTTTCATTCATCATGGAAATAAAGGAGTTTTCTTTACAGCACATTCAAGCAACTGACCCTGAATCAGAACACTGCCGTGTGTCTGTAGTTCATCACCCCTTACTGGATAAACTGAGTTATATACACTCAAACTGAGTTAAGGGAGAGTTCACCTAAAAATTTTAAATCTTTCATCATTTATTCACCCTTGTATCATTTCAAATATATACGAGTTTCTTTCGTCTGCTGAACGCAGAAGAATATATTTAGAAGAATGTTGATAACCAAACAACATTGAACTCATTGTATGGACACAAAACCACTGAGACATTTCTCAAAATATCTTTCGCTTGTATTTTCATCAGAAAACATTATTGGTCGTTTGTTTGTCTTAAAATCCTCGATCACAATAAACAGCACTGGACTCTAAACACTGAATCTTAAACTTTCAACCATGTGATCAACATGATTGTGTAACAGGAAATTGCTTATAGAGAAATCATAGAAACTTGTGAAAATCTGACCGTTGCTGTTTAAAAACCGCAAAGTGGGATGTCGAGATTCACACGTAAGAGGTCAAACACACACTCACAAACATACAAGGTAACGCATCTGAAATGAGATTAGTGCTGTACACTGGACCTGTGTATGGTTTTATTGTAAAAGCCTGTTGCCATGTGTTGGTGCATTGCAGAAGTTAACCTGCATGACAGTGAGAGCGGCTCAGCAGAACAGACACAACGATATCAACCCCGTAACAGCCCACTGCATCACTGAACGCTTCTTACGCAATATCTGTGTGTGTGTGTGTGTGTGTGTGATTTCATCCTCAGAAAGTCTCTCTGAGCTGTGTTCACCCGACCGTTGTCAAAGAGGAAATAGAAACCCTCAGGCAGAGGAACTCAACTAACCCGACACTGTCAAACCAGCAGATGCTTTTGTTTCTGAAAGACTTTCACTCTCTTCAAAGCCCAGATTTCAACTCATTTGGAAATGTCCTATTATGCCCCAAAGCCATGTAGCTGATGTACAGTCATGTAGTTAAACATGCAATACAAAATAAAACATCGAACATGATGCATCCACACACACATATTGATTTAAATACATACAGTATGTGTTTACTAAGATGAGACGTATATTAAGATCTTCATTAGGTGGTCAGGTGCACTGCAAACACACACGCTGCTTTGAGTCAGTGAGCACATACATGCCTGCAGCTTTTAGACGCCTTTCAATGCCAAATAGGAAAATAGAAAAAATACTTTGAAAGAGAGAGAGGGGGTGTTTTGTCTGGTCTGACAGTGGTTTTAAATCCGTTCCGTCTCTATTGTTGAGACATTGACATGTCTGATGTCTTGGGTGTTATGTAACACGCCGCTTTCTCTGATAATGATGATCAACGTTCAGTCGGTGTTCTGCAAACACACAAGACATTTTTGAAATACATCTTTCATTTTCATTCTTTTTCTACCGCTTATCCGGGGCCGGGTCGTGGGGGCAGCAGTCTAAGCAGAGATGCCCAGACATCCCTCACCCTAGACACTTCCTCCAGCTCTTCCGGGAGGACACCGAGGCGTTCCCAGGCCAGCCGGGAGACATAGTCCCACCAGCGTGTCCTAGGTCTTCCCCGGGGTCTCCTCCCGGTCGGACGGGCCCGGAGCACCTTCCGGGGAAGGCGTCCAGTAGGCATCCGTAACAGATGCCCAAGCCACCTCAGCTGACCCCTCTCGATGTGGAGGAGCAGCGGCTCTACTCCGAGCTCCTCCCGGGTGACCGAGCTTCTCACCCTATCTCTAAGGGATCGCCCAGGCACCCTGCGCAGGAAGCTCATTTCAGCCGCCTGTATCCGAGATCTTGTCCTTTCGGTCATGACCCAAAACTCATGACCATAGGTGAGAGTAGGAACGTAGATTGACCGGTATATTGAGAGCTTCACCTTGCGGCTCAGCTCTTTCTTCACCACGACGGACCGGTACATCGACCGCATTACTGCAGAAGCTGCACCGATCCGTCTGTCAATCTCCCGTTCCATCCTTCCCTCACTCGTGAACAAGACCCCGAGATACTTAAACTCCTCCACTTGAGGAAGGAACTCTCCACCAACCTGAAGTGGGCAAGCCACCCTTTTCCGACTGAGGACCATGGCCTCGGATTTGGAGGTACTGATTTTCATTCCAGCCGCTTCACACTCCGCTGTAAACCGTCCCAGTGCATGCTGAAGGTCCTGGTTTGAAGGGGCCAACACGACGACATCATCCGCAAATAGCAGAGACGAGATTGTGTCGTCCCCAAACCTGACACACTCCGGCCCCTGGCTGCGCCTAGAAATTCTGTCCATAAAAGTTACGAACAGAACCGGTGACAAAGGGCAGCCCTGCCGGAGTCCGACATGCACTGGGAACAAGTCCGACTTACTGCCGGCAATGCGAACCAAGCTCCTGCTTCGGCCGTACAGGAACCTGACAGCCCTTAGTAAAGGACCACAGACCCCATACTCCCGAAGCACCCTCCACAGGATGCCACGAGGGACACAGCCGAATGCCTTCTCCAAATCCACAAAAAACATTTGGATTGGTTGAGCAAACTCCCATGAACCCTCCAGCACCCTGTAGAGGGTGTAGAGCTGGTCCAGCGTTCCACGGCCTGGACGAAAACCACACTGTTCCTCCTGAATCCGAGGTTCTACTATCGGCCGTATTCTCCTCTCCAGTACCCTGGCATAGACTTTCCCGGGAAGGCTGAGAAGTGTGATCCCCTTGTAGTTGGAACACACCCTCCGGTCCCCCTTCTTAAAAAGAGGGACCACCACCCCGGTCTGCCATCCCAGAGGCCCTGTCCCCGACCGCCACGCGATGCTGCAGAGGCGTGTCAGCCAAGACAGCCCCACAACATCCAGAGACTTGAGGTACTCAGGGCGAATCTCATCCACCCCCGGTGCCTTGCCACCGAGGAGTTTCTTGACTACCTCAGTGACTTCGGCCTGGGTGATGGACGAGTCCACCTCTGAGCCCTCAGCCTCTGCTTCCTCAATGGAGGACGTGACGGTGGGATTGAGGAGATCCTCGAAGTACTCCTTCCACCGTCCGACGACATCCCCAGTTGAGGTCAACAGCCTCCCACCTCCACTGTAAACAGCGTTGGTAGGGCACTGTTTCCCTCTCCTGAGGCGCCGGACGGTTTGCCAGAATCTCTTCGAGGCCAGTCGATAGTCCTTCTCCATGGCCTCACCAAACTCCTCCCAGGCCCGAGTTTTTGCCTCCACAACCACCCGGGCAGCAGTCCGCTTGGCCTGCCGGTACCTGTCAGCTGCCTCAGGAGTCCCGCAAGCCAACCAGGCCCAATAAGACTCCTTCTTCAGCTTGACGGTTTCCCTTACTTCCGGTGTCCACCACCGGGTTCGGGGATTCCCGCCTCGACAGGCAACGGAGACCTTACGGCCAAAGCTCCGAGTGGCCGCTTCGACAATGGAGGCGGAGAACATGGTCCACTCGGACTCAATGTCTCCAGCCTCCCTCGGGATCTGGTTGAAGCTCTGCCAGAGGTGGGAGTTAAAGATCTCTCTGACAGGAGACTCGGCCAGGCGTTCCCAGCAGACTCTTACAGTACGTTTGGGTCTGCGAGTCTGCCGAGTCTGTCCAGCTTCCTCTCCTGCCATCGGATCCAACTCACCACCAGGTGGTGATCAGTTGACAGCTCCGCCCCTCTCTTAACCCGAGTGTCCAAAACATATGGTCGCAGGCCAGATGAAACGACCACAAAGTCGATCATTGACCTGCGGCCTAGGGTGTCCTGGTGCCACGTGCACTGATGGACACCCTTATGCTTGAACATGGTGTTCGTTATAGACAAACTGTGACTAGCACAGAAGTCCAATAACTGAACACCGCTCGGGTTCAGATCAGGGGGGCCGTTCCTCCCAATCACGCCCCTTCAGGTGTCACTGTCGTTGCCGATATGGGCGTTGAAGTCCCCCAGTAGGACGACGGAGTCCCCAGTCGGAGTACGTTCCAGCACCCCTCCCAGAGACTCCAAGAAGGTCGGGTACTCTGCACTGCCGTTCGGCCCGTAGGCACAAACAACAGTGAGAGACCTAACCCTGACCCGTAGGCGCAGGGAAACGACCCTCTCGTTCACCGGGGTAAACTCCAACACATGGCAGGAGAGCTGGGGGGCTATAAGCAGACCCACACCAGCCCGCCGCCTCTCCCCATGGGCAACTCCAGAGTGATGAAGTGTCCATCCTCTCTCGAGGAGTGTGGTTCCAGAGCCCAAGCCATGCGTAGAGGTGATCCCGACTATCCCAATCGGAACCTCGACTAGAGTTATACATCTATGTCGAATTATACATCTATGTTTACTTAAAAAATATACATATCGAACAAGGTGTGACAGTCTGAAATAACCTTTTTTATTCATGTGACACGGCAGTCGTGCTTGAGTGACAAATTGGGTCGCAAGCACATACACACGTACAAAGCATCAAGCGTCAGTGTTTAGGATAACTGTTACATCTGCTTTTAACTTGTCATACTGTCCTATACAATTTTTGCATACTTCATAATTGCATGTCAAGTATTTAGAAAAAAACATTGGATAACAATATGTATGGTATCTGGATTTCTTTTTGTGTAAAAGAGAAAAATAGACATGATGTGATTCATGTGCTAGTGACCTCAGGTTAGTGCTGTACTCTTTATCTCCAGTAGGGTGCGGATGGGAGTCTGGGACCCTGAACCATAAGGAATCATTTAGGGTGGGGTAGGAATGTATTGTGTGTAAGAGCTGTTGACTCACTGAACCCAGAAAATCACACACACACACACGCACACCCACACACACCCACATAGATGAACAAAGTCAAATTATTTTGAAAGTCTATGAGAGAATGTTTCACTGACACAGTCCTGTGTGTGTGTGTGTGTGTGTGTGCGTGTGTGCGTGTGTGCGTGTGTGTGTGTGTGCATGTGTGTGTGTGTGTGTCTGGGTGTGTCAGATACAGGCCAGTAACCAGCTGGTGTTGAAATTGGTTGTGCGAAACAAATGTTTACAACCCGGAGTTCTGGGGGTGTTGACAGATATTTGGTGATGTGTGTGCGTGAGCAAACAATTGGGATTCAGTACTTTAATGAATTGTTGCACATGCACAAAGTTTAACGAATTATTTATTTCAATTTGTGTTTGTTGCATTTTAGTAATTTCAGTTTACACACACACACACACACAGAATGCACTTTGCAACTCTTGGACCCTTGACTCTTTACTGCCAACTGTAAAGTTATGGTAGATAAAACTTAATAGCCAAACAAAGGTTTCATTAAACAACAGCTGAGCTCATGCATTTCAAATGACCGTCTGAACTACAGCTCATGCAATTTCTTCATACTGTTGTGTGTCAATCGCACAGCACGCTGTAGTCAGGTGAATTACTCTTCTGGCTCTTGTCGAGTCACCATGCATAATTTATGCAATACAGCATTAGCTAAACAAAAGCATTGAGCTCTGATGAGTAACACAGAAGCCATTTTAAACTCTTTCAAACCCTCCTGTGAGGCTCTGGGGGCTTTACCCATGTACAGTAAAGGGTTTTAAACCTCAATAGTGTTTGTGCCGGGAAACGTCTGATCATTTGTTCATGTTAAGTCAGATATAAAGACACATTGGGTGGTTCGAGGCGATAACTCAGTTTTACAGTGAGAATTCACACTCTTAGTTTAGCAGTAAAGTCTCTCTGGTGTCTGTCAGCACAATCTCTTTTAGATTAGCTTTAGCCCTGGTGCTAATCCGCAAAACGTGAGGCATCGACTCATTCAAAATCCTTTCATTACGTAACAGAACCGCTCGGCACAGGATATCGCTGGCATTCTAGAACTCTGGATGACCCTGTGACCGGCTGGGTGAGAAGTGTTGGCATATTCTACAGCTCCGACATTCCACGACTGCAATGTAGAAACAGCTGTGAAGATTATTCTAGAATAGACACCCCGTCACCACCCTAATCTCTTTCATAACTCTCACTGGTGAGCTACTGAAGTCATTCATCACTATTATTATTACTGATACCAAGGGATAAAGGTTTTAGAAAAACCTCCCCAAGAAACCCACAAACTACGAACAAACCACATTTACTGCTAAAGAGCAAAGACGGACTACTTGTCACATTAATGCTAAATTGACATCACATGACAGCAGTTTGAAGTTATAGCTGCACTCATTGACATTATGCCATCATTGTTTTCCCTGCTAATAACATTCCTCTGTTGTTAGACAAAGTTAGACCTAAACAGTTTCTACAAATAAAATGTCCTAAATCACAACTAATAAGCTCTCCCTTTTATTGATAAACATTTACTCAGTAACTTTGAATCAAAGTCACTGAGTGCAGCTGTGACATGTCAGAGGAGACCGGTTACTCCCGGCTGAGTCTGGTTTCTCCAGAGGTTTTTTATTTATCATTGGAGTTTGGGTTCCTCGTTGGCTTGCTCACCGTGAGACTGCATTTATTAGATATTATTTGCTAGAATGATCCTGCTTGTTCTATAAACACCATGCAGTGTGCCGTGTTTTTCTGTTTTTATTTTCTCCTGTAAAGTTGCTTTGGAACAATGCACATTGTGAAAAGCGCCATAGAAATAAATTGAATTGAATTAAGAGCAGAATTAAGAGTCATTGTATGTATAATTTGGATCATTAAAATGATACAAATAAAAAGTATTATTCACAAAATTAAAATATCTAGTTGTATTTTATTGATTACTGTACCGTGTTCCTCATCTTAACACTCTCTCTGTAGTGTTCGAAGTATTTAATGGCTCTTTAAATGGATGTAAAGCGTTTTTCAGGTCTGTGTCACGGGTCTCATGATCAAAGATTCATGGGATCTCTTCTCACACTTTTAGTCCACCATTCATTTTCAAATGATGTGGTTATATAATATCACTATTCTTAGTCAAATGTTGAAATCTATGCTAAACGAAATGATGCACAAATCTAGACCTGATAAAACCAGACATCTCATTTAGCTCTGCAAACATGTGTCCTGCCGTGCCTGGCTTTCTGAGGAACGCTGCTAATCTGAGGCGTGTGGGGAGGAGGAGTTATGCTGGGCTAATGGAGGTCTTGATGGTCTTGTGGTCTCCCTCACGAGTCTTATGACCAAGTCAAGCTCTCAGTCAAAGCCAAACACATGACAAGGTCGCAAGACGTATTCATGCGTGCTTGTGAATGAACAGGGTAAAACAAAAAGGAATTTACTTCTTATATCTTGAAAAAGGTTTAAAGTTTAGTAAAGTTTAGCTGCCCTGAAAGTCATGATTCAAGCTTTCTCAAAGAATCTGAGGATAGTGTGTGTACACTCATTAAATATGAAGAGGAAAACTTCCTCATTGTAAAGTGAGGATGTGAAATTGTTAGATATAGGTTAAATGTGCTTGTGTGGGTGTGACATTTTTGTGTCATAAGTACTATTGCCATAATCATGACTAATAAGATCATTTTCCCTTCAGTGACTAATGCACACGTGTCCTTCAAAAAGCCCCGAGAAAGAGAAGGAGACAAGTACGACATATCGTGTGTTTAGTGCGAATAAAAAGAACCAGACATGGATATCTGACACAATAAATCACCTTTATTTTGTTTGAACAGTTCTGTCAAACAGAACAGAGCATAAAGTCTGATATTTTATAATATATCATGCCGAAACATGCGCAATTTCTACATCGGAGCCCAGAAAACACGGTCATCAGATCGCCATATGATGTGTTCTGGTAATGCATTGCTTTTCAGATGAAACTCTTGGCAAACGGATGTGGCATCATGATATCTGGCATTACATCACAGAAAGAGTTATTTCTTCATTTAGCAGTATTCAGTGAAGTGGCCTGAATATCTGAGCATCAGTCACAAGGGAATAAAGCAGTTAATGGGCACAGCTGCCATGAAGTGAGAATAGCTGAGTACTGATCCTAATGACTAATGTGTTCGTTGGGAGGTGAAAAACAAGTTTTACAACGAGTATACATTTACCCTACAAAATGACATCAGAAGTAGACATTTTTGTCAATGCATTATAGAATAGTATAGAGTCACAATGACACAAAGCATCACCAGGATTCAAAAGGAAGAGGAAGCAAGTCACACGTGTTTGATTGATTGACACTTAAAAATCTAAACAGATTCTTCCAGCGAACTCTTTGTTCTTCTTCACCCAACCTGTTTCATCACAAAACTGTGAATTAGGAAAAATCCTTATTTAATTTAGAATATGTGTTTAAAACTAAACCCCTTCAAAAGACCGTAAGCGTATCATATCTTAAAAAGAAATGACAAATAAAAAGGACAATATGAACTTGAACGTTATTTGATGTGCTTTAAACTTAATCTAGAATTATTAGTACTTTTATATGTATTTTTGTTTTGCCTTGGGGGTTTGCTTCTTTCCAATTTCGTTGTGCTTGTGCAATGACAATAAAGATATTCAATATTCAATAATAATAGAACCACAACAGGAAAATGTGAACGTGAATCTATATTTATATCACATTGAGATCTATCGTTAATAAAGAAACGTGTGTCTTTAACGTGTAGCTTTTCTCAACTTCCACCTGTCAATCTTCCCTTCTTGAGGGCGGGGCAACGTTTCCTCATAAGGAAAATGTGGCTTTGCTGACGTCATCTTTGGGCCAGCGCCCCTTTAGCAAGTGAAGCGGCGGCAAGCGCGAGATCGAAGATGGCCACCTTCAACTGAGGAGAAAACAGAAGGACGAAATTAAACCGATTTTTCCGCTCTTTTCTTCAAACTATTCGCGTTTTGTCGTTGATTGTGCAAAACTCCTCATAACGATTGGTGCTGATTAAGAGGAAGGCTGTTTGTTGAACGGTATTGTAGTTATATTTTCGATTTAGTGAGTGAGTGAGTGAGTTAGAGTGAGAGAGCTTGCGAGGGGGCGGGTATCTCCTGCGCTTTGCTCGGGCAGTCTCACAGACGCTCGTGAAATCAACACACGCGTTTGACTTTCACATTTATCGCTTGTTTTCTGGATAAAACACACCGTGATCGATGCGAGGCCCTCCGACGGATATTCTCCGCTGATAATTCGCCTGCGTTCTTTCGTTTCTTTTCCGTTTTTCTCCCCTCAGTCGAACGTTCGTCCGTTGGTCTCGTCATGAATTCCAGTCCGCTTCAAAACGGCAGACTGCTAACGTTACCCGACAGCCAGAGCTGGAACTCCTCCGGTTCCGACGAGGATCTGGACGCCGAACCGGGACCCGGACCCCACGGAGGTGTCGTGGAATTCAGCGGGGTGCTTAGCAAGGTGAGACGACGCTGTGAAAACCTCGCCCGAACCGCGAACGCGTGTTTTTGTGTGTGCGTTTCCACCTGACCCGATGTAAACAAACGCGAGGCTGTCGCGCTCATTTGCGTATCTCTCACGAAGCCTCTCATCAAGCACACGTCCGGAAATAAAAAATACGTGCTTTTAAACAATGCTATCTTATATTTGTTTTTTATTTTATATATTAACATGATTTTTTTATGCTTGATATAATAATAAATGTCCTTCTTTGTGCATGCATGTGTCGATGTTCAAAACACGTACAGCAGGTAAGTTAATAGAGCTGACAGGCTGGAGTTATTCGGGGTTACTATCGTTCATCCTATCGTGTCTTCCTGATGGGATTAAAAGAGAAAACCTCCCCTCATGACTCAGATGATCTGTTTTTGAGACGAGGGAGCTTTTTATTACAAGCGATTACTGAATAAATCCAGATGCGATGACCCATTTGCATTTATGAATGTGAGGGTGAACTATCTGTGATGATTCATTAGAATATAGCTAAACGACACAAACTGTGTGTGTGTTTATCAGTCGTTTTAATTAGGGATGCCCCCATAGATAATTTTTTTTAAACATTGGAAGCCCATAACCGATAAATTGGCCGATATGTATGTAGATATTACTATAACATTTCCTAAGAGTGCAGAAAACAAGGTTACCTTTAGTTCTCCAAGCCTACTTTACACTAGTCAAAGATTATTTAACCTTCAAACTTTGTCTGGTATAGTTTTAATTTAATAAACAAATGATAGATGTTCCTTCCGAGCGACCCAGAACATCTTTCTTAATAGTCACAATTCTAACAGGTCTCAAGACGGAAAGCATGCAGACGGCAGACTGATTCAAACATAATATGCTTTTGTTCCTGTAATTGACACATTCATAAATACTGTATCTAGTACATACTGTACCTACATCAACAATGTTTGGCTGATAACAGTAAGTTATCACGACAGAAATACAGTACTGTTCAATATTTTGACATCAGCTGAAGAAGTTTAACCGGAGGAAATGATTTATGATTTATCGGCTATAATGTTTCGCCTTAAATTTAGTTATCGGCTGATACGATAACATTAAATATGACCATTTATCATCCGATACCGATATGGCTGATAATTTATTGTGCACCCCTGGTTTTAATGCATCAGGTGTGGATTAAATATGTGCGCTTTAGTAACCACATATAAACAATATGATTGCATGTGTGCACCTGCAAGTTCATCATTAGACAGCGTTTGCTTTCATTTAACAGCTGTGTTTTTTTTATCGTTTTTACAGTGGACGAATTACATTCACGGCTGGCAGGACCGTTGGGTCGTCCTGAAGAACAACACCTTGAGCTACTACAAATCCCAGAACGAGCGGGAATATGGCTGCCGTGGTTCCCTCTGCCTCAGCAAGGCTGTCATCACAGTGAGTGTCCTGAGGGAAGCATCCATCTAGACAGTCGTGGGAATTTCAGAAGCGAGCCAAAATTACAATAATGTCATGTTGCCATAACAGTGCATTCTGGATACGGTTCACATTCTCCACTCCAATTGGGTGGATGCAGTGGTTTTATTGGTTGTTACCTATTGCTATTGACAAAACTGTCGCTAGCGGTTCATCCCTAGGAATGAGATTTGTGATGTTTGTACTAAAATGATTAGCATTGAGGAAAGTGGACGTGCTGAGAGCTCCTTTGATTACATTGGAGAATCAAAGTAGAGGTTGAAAGGAGACAGATGCGATCCTTTGCTACAGTCAACCGGCCAGACGAAGAGAGGCTGTGGCCATTTTCCCTCATCCCCACTAAAATCGCTTTTGCACACGTACACCTGCGGAAACTAAATTCTGCTGTGTCCCCTAGGACTTCATATTTATTATTGGCTTCTAAGTGTACTTATCAAATATTGCTGAATGTGTACAATATCTTCAGGTGCTCCGATAACTCTGTTAAGTGCCTAAAGTATACACAGTTCAGAAATAGGGTTGCTCCTTTAAATCGTTTTGACTCAAATATCATACAAGCAAAACAAAATGTGAATTCCACACATTGCGTTAAAGATTAACCCTCACAGATTTCGACATGTGTAATCCTTGCACATGCTTCAGCTGTGTTATCTTGCGTCACCGCTCGAAATGAGGAAGTAGAGCGAAGGTTGTGTTGTTATGGAGACGGAATGAGAGGTAGAAGTCCTTTTGGTAACCCTCTTACCTCCAGTCCTTCAATGATTAAACCGCAATTCTGCTCTTGAGTTAAACTGACGATTTATTCAACTCTCCAAATACAAAACCTGATGTATGAAATGATGGAGTATTTTTGAGGGTTGTGACAGTGTCAGTGTTCAGGTATCGTGTGTTTATAGTGGCTGGTAGCTGGTCTGACATTCTAATTTGATGTTTTGCATTTTTGTTTTGAGAGAGTAAAAAGGGTTCCTTTGTTTCAAGGCTCAGTGTGACTTGTAGGTGACTTTTCAGCTGAGCATTTGTTGAACACTGGTTATTCGTAAATATTAACTTTGGTATTAAACACACACGCCGGCTCACATAGAGGAGGAAATATTTTCAGCATCATCCGAATTTAGTTTTTGCCTGTCAATAGGGGGTGAATACAAATAAATTCTATAAACTTTACCGTCCTACAAATAAACTCAACCCAAATTATTATTAGGGATTATTTGGCTTTTTCTTTAATTTGTTAGTTCCTTACAAATGTTGTCATTTTGTTTAGCAAATTTCCAGTTTGATGGCTTAGAATGAGGAAGTTTCTTCATGCCTTGCCACATTAAGTTTAGGGTTCATTGATGAATTTTTCTACTGGTTTTGGTTACTGAACCAGGATGGCCTTTCTGTGTAGGCATAGCCTCTAAATCAGTTTCCTTTGAATGTTCTAGAATATAAAGCAGCTTTATCCAGATTGAAGCTGTACTCTTGCACAGCATCCAATCTAATCTGTCCTTATAAATCCTCAGAAACAGGTTATTGTGTCATACCTTTCCTCTCTTCTTGCCTCCGATTACACAGACCTCGCATGACTCAATGTGTGCTTGTGGGTTTTTCTAAGTGGATTTGGCACAGGTCTTGCTTCAGGAGGACCACCCCAAAATCAGACAGTCTTAACCCCTGCAGACAAAACAGGATTGCGTGGTTTTAATATCGGATTCAAATTCAAAATGCCTTATTGTTTCTCCCTACGAAATGGGTGCTGGATGAGCTTTTAGTTCAGATAAACACAAGCCGAAAACCGTGTATATGATAATGGAAAATGATCAATCAGCGTGATGACAAAAACTATTTTACATGCACTTAGACTAATTTAATCAGTCTGTGAACATCACTTAACAAATCTAACATGCTGTTTTGTCTTTGCTTGGTTAGTAGAGCTTTCCAAGGCAAGCATGAGTGGTACCCTCCCTTGTGGGTTTAGGGATTTAAACAAAATCTGTTGATAAAATTTCAACATGTAACTCTTAATTCACTGTTTGTACTGCGGTTATGAATGCAATCTTAAATTAAGTATCTTGTTGAAGCGAGGTGTGCTGTTGTTACTTATCCAAGTGATTTTTACCTTCCAAATAATACAGTGGTTCAAACATGTACACATAGAAACTAAGCCATACCATGTATACATAATATCAAAAGAGATGGTCTTTTAAAACCAGTAGGTAAACACCTAGCAGCCATTGAAAAATGCCCTACCAACCCCCTAGAACAACACTAGCAATTACATAGCAATGCGCTAGCAACCACCCACAATACCTTTGAATAGAGGCAGCGACTCGTGGATGAGCCCCACTCACATTTCCTTAGAAAGTGTAAATGTCTAGTTCGCATGGTTAAACTGGGATTATTCAACTCGGTGTTGTTCAGCCTAAGAAAAAACATCAATAAACGAAGCAACCGTGCCACATAGCTTTTAGCACTCACAGTGCATTGAATCTGAAGTATGTGAATCAAGAAGTATTAGCCTCACGTGAGCTGGTTTTTATCTCTCTCTCTCCCTTTTGTGAAGCACTCCCAAAGCACAGCTTGTCAACATGTGATTTTTCTATAAACTGAGTTGAAACTGGACAATGTCATGATCTTGGCAAGGGCCAAGGTAATGCTCTCACTGTCTCTCTCTCTATTTCTCCGTGTCATGCAGAAAGCCAGGTGTATCGAGAATATGAGGATAGACGGGTACATGCAGATTAGGGCTGAAGGATTAATTGCATTTGCGAATAAATCGCGATGTGGTGAAACGCTTTTTTCTTATCCCAAAGACTCGATTCATTATGGGGATGCACAGTGTGATGCGACCCTGCTCGGAGCTGACCACTACCATCTCAAAAGCATTAAGGATGAATTGAAAATGCGCATCATTTTTTGGGGGTTTCCTTTACTCGCCAAAGAGTAATCGTGATCCATAATAACAGAACAGATGCTGCGTCCCAGATGCTGTATAACCACTTCCGCATTTACGTGTTGCCGTAGTTTCTACAACCAGAAACTGAGGGAATTGCATAGCAGCGGATATTAAGTCACTGATGTGTGACAAATACAGGGGATGGGCCATTATTTTAAATAGGAATTTCAGTCACTGTGCAAGTGACTTTTGGATATTTCATAACAAAATTATTCAATTTTGTGGCTTTAAATCACATTATTGATTAAAAAATCGCAATATTGATTAAAAAAATCGCAATGAGATTATTTTTCTAAATCGTTCAGCCCTAATGCAGATACAGGTTGTTCTGGTGCTGGGCAGGTCATTGCAGCTGAAGGTTCTAAAGTGCAGGGTATGGCACATGTCCGAACAGGCAAAGTTCCTAATGGGGCCGATTTGATGACAAAAGAGATAAAAGAGCGGAGGGTTAAAAGATAAGGGCAGAGAATGAAGAAAGGGTTGGGCTAGTTAATGCAACCATCACTTGGTCTGCCTGGGCAGTGCTTTTAGTTTTACTTCCCAAGAATTTGCCTCTGTTATATTTTACCTTTTGTAAATATCTGCAAAACCTTTTTAATTAAACTATGTAATAACATGAAGTTTGTAAAGAGAGTTTGACAGCATTAAACAGCATATAGTAATAATGTCTAATAAAACCTTTAAAAAAAATCTGACAACTAATTATTGAGAATCAAAGAAATCACATGTTTTAATGGCCAATTGCTGTAGTTTAGCATCAGTGCAAACGACTGCTGGATTTACAGTGATGGGTGACACGGAAAGCCTTCACACAGCAATCTGCCATAAACAATGAGCTTTTGTCCTCATAATATCAGTCTTTGCTGACTGATTATAGATCGCGTTTACATGGACACATCGGATTGAATTTATTTAATCTGAATGTAGTGTTTACATGAAAAGTAAATAAAGTGATCTGATTGATGGGTGTGTTTACATGACAAGCTTCAAATCTGCTGACATGAGCACACTGCACAAGTGTTCATCTAAATAACCACCAAAACATTGTTTTAAAGCACATGTTGTGTATATTTTATTTTACAAATGTACAGTTTATAAAGGCAGAGTAATGTCTCGTGTCGACGAAGCACGAGCACATCTGATGCGGTTTACCATGGTGAAACAATGACAAGACTACAAAGACCCACCAGAGCGTCTGCAGGCTAACAATTATTCAAATAAATGTTCAGTAACAGCCTATACCAAACTTTAGAAGTGGTTATATGGGGATACATATAGCAGCATTAACAGGAAAGAGAGACGGGTGCGGTGGACGCGGGTATCATTATTATATTCACAAAAAAGGTTGTGACAGTGACTTACCATGGTAAAACCAGTAAATCCTTCCAAAGCACATGTAAGTAAACGATAAATAAAACAAATGTTCGGTAGCCTACAACGAATATAAATGACATTTTTATGATAAGATATTTTAGCCTGCTTAGAGATGATCTTTAACCACAGATGCTCCTTTCCGTACATTATACGTCTGTTCGACCCAGCGTAGTCGTGGCACTTGCGCACATCTTCCTACTTCGATTTTCTGATCTGATCAAATGTTTACATTTCCTATCAAGCAGATTACAAACGGCATAAACCACCCCTTAAAATCCGACTGAAATTTGGTTTCGGTTTGGGCATTTTTTATTTGATTGACGTGTTTATATGGAGCGTCTTCATTCGGATTGGATTTAAATCAGATTACATTGGTCCATGTAAACGTAACGAAGGACAGATGGTTCTTTCACAAGAAATCGGTGGAAAATATATCAACAGTTCTCTGATTTATTATGTTTGTGGACTTAAAGTGCAAATTGATGTCATATTGTGAATGCTTGGCATGGAGTGTTTAGCAGTGTGAGCTCGTCTGGATTTCTGAGTGACGTACAGTATCATAATAAAGGTATATAGTGCCATTATGAATGTATGATCTGATTTGCAGTCCTCATGCAAATTATTTAATTACTCCTGCTGGAGCATATATTTAGTAAAACTGTGTTCGGAAATCAATGCGAAACAGTATGTGATAGTTATTGCACTCATATAACAAAAATGCTTAGGGCTCTTAATGGTAGCAAAATAAGTCAGAACAACGGCTTAACCTAAAACCTTAACACAACACTGTGTTTATAGGACAGTTCAGACGCAATAAGACACTAATATAAACTTTATGTGGTGAGGAAGGCGGGACGAGAGTGGTGTGAGTGATAAGTGCAATCAGCTGTGCGCCCACCGGTCTCTCGTCACGGCTCTCGTCCCGCCTTCCTCACCACACTTTAGTACTCATGTTCTATGTTACAGCTGGTATCTGTGAGTGCACGCTCATGTCAGAACGCCTACACATAATCAACACTTTTATTTATCGGCAAAGCATATCACCGTGATTTTTCATATCGGGCCGATGTCGATACGTAGTGTAAAAGCCAATATCGGCCGATAATATCGTGCATCCCCACTTGTAATTGTATTAAAAGCATCTGTAAGAATGTTTTAACATTTTTACAAAAGATTTTTGGTTGTTAACTACACCACAAAACTGAATAGAAGAAGTTGTTTGCAGAAATAGGGAGGAAAAGCAGAAACAAGAGCGATTTAAACTGTGTATCCAGTTACTCTGTATATATAACACAGCCCTGTTTTAACCTTCTCTGTCCTGTTTTTTTTAGTGATAAAATAAATCAAGCATAAGTCTTCCTGTTCCTTGTGTGTGTGTGTGTTTTCTTTGGTGTGCAAAATCTGGAGGACCTCCATGTACGTTTCTGCGGTATTAAATCATTGATGTTGGTTCAGGCCCAATATTGTACAGATTTATTCTGTTCGAGCACCAAGTTTAACTATTTAAATCTGAGCCGCCAGAAATCCTGCCAGAATAACTGCGCGATGGTACCGACTGGCTTCCGAGTACCTGTGTGAGAATATCAATGTTCATTTTGTGTTTGGTGCAGTTTGCATAACTAGAACCCTCACTCAGTATTTTCCTGTTGTTTTGCCCTTTGCCAGTCTCACACCTGAAACTGAATTACAGATGGTTTACATTGATTCTGCTGTTTTCAGAGCTGTCCACAAACACATTTTGTTCTTGTTGAGTTAGTGTGCTAAATCTATACTACAGAGGTGATAGCATTTGTGTAGCTTTTATCGTTTGCAGTCTATACTTGTTCTTAAACAAGGCTTCTGAATGTCTCGCTGTTAACAGCTATGCCCGACTGTTTTGCAACACAAACGTATGAGCCTGCTGAATATTTAATGAAGGAAAAGCTGTTTGTAGTTACAGCTGATAAAACAGGAGTCAAGTGCATTTAAAAATGTCATTTTATATTGTGTGTTTATGATTTTGCATTTTTGCATTAAAGTTCTGTGTTAAACTTAGGGTTGCACAGTATACCGGTGCTACGGTAGCATCACAATAAAAAAAGCTTGAAAATTCCTGCGATGTTTTTTAAACGGTAGTATCGTAGTGCCGTTACTAAAGTTGCATATGCGCATTAAAGGTTAATTTTAACACTTTGGTCTGACTTTTGCAGTGTTTCTCTCCTAAATGAATCCGTGTTTTGAATGACTCGGAGGAGAGATAATGACTCAGTGAGTCATTCATCAAGACACTTGCTTCGTTCTTGAATGAATCAGCTGTTTTGAATGAGTTGGTTGAATGATTCACTGACAAACCTACTGGCTGTTTTAGTCACATTTAAATTAAGCCTAACATTGTGTAGATTTTAACTTTGAACATGACACACAATCGCATATGTTTATGGTATCGTGGCAACCTTAGTTAACCCGGAGAGGAGCGATATTAACCAGCCTATTGTTGTTCCTGTGGTCGTTGTGTGCATGTCCTTTTGACGCCTGGTAGATTGTCATCTGAAGTTGCATGTTGTGGCCTGTGTTTGGACCCATAGGCGTATGACCGGTGTGTGTTTCTTTTGCAGAGCAGTCAACGCAAACAACACAAGCTGCACTCCATGTCTATAACACAGTCCTTCATATTGCGACATGGAGACACGAGAGAATTCAAATGTTCTGTGATATTTTTAAAAGGACAGATCAAGCGAAACAGAGCCTGATCCATCCAGATGTGAAATGAAAGGAAAAGAGATAACTGGATCCTGTTGTCTGAAACGGGAAGTTTGATCTCTAATGCCCCCCTGCTGTTAAATTCCTTTTTGGTGACCCTGGGGTCAGAATAGTCCTTCAGCTTATCTTCTCGACTGTTCTTCTAGATTTACAGGTTTCTGTTTACCTTTCAGTTACGTGTGTGATCAGAAGATCAGTGAACTGAAGTAGTTTTTCTTTGACTGGTCAGTCACATGATTCGCGTATGTGCTCTTCCTGTGCATCTTCTTTCCTGAGTTGTGTGTCAGCGCTGTCTGGGTTTCCTGTATCTTTTCCTCTTGGATTCAGGCTGAGGTTTCACCTTCCTTCCTCTGTTTCTGATTGTCAGATCAAGTCTGGGTTTAGGCCGAACTGCAGTGTGAATAGTGATGTGCTCATTATTTACTTTTGGATGTTTATCGGAAGAACCGTTACTAGTAGGACGGCAATTTCAGCCGAAATTTTCATTTCTCATTATATTATATTGTTTGTTAATGATATCCACACAAGTAAGGCTTATCCTTCAGCAACTGTATAAGACACTTCAATTCTTATTTCAGTTTTATTTGCTTATATTCATCTCTTCGTAAAATATATCACTGCTTCAGGCCGTCTCAGTCAATTGTCCCTGTGAATTATACTTAATGACTTTTTGATGTAATCGTCACTTTTGACAATTCACTTATTTTCATCTGAATGTCTGATGCATGCGACATGAAAGATTGTAAAGTTAATACAATATGTTGTTAGAAAATGGATAGCTTTTTTTCATTAATGCTTTATGGCTGTAACCTAACAGTAATTATTTTTCCTTGTTGTTGTGTTTTTAAATAAGGAACTTTACTTCCATATGTGTATATTGGAACAATACTGTAGCTATACGAAAGCTTTCAGCTATATATATTTGTCTGTCTGGATGTTTATATGTTTGATCATTGTCCCATTACTGCAAGGCTGTACAAAGGACATTTCATTTAGTTGTTGACGCAGTGCTATAAATTTCAGCGGTTCTCTGACTCTCTTGCTTTTGTGACTTTACACACGTAGGCCTGTGTCTGCAGAGAGTGTATGTGTGTGTTTTTTGGAGCACGCTGAGAAGTTCGATGTCTGTTAACCGCAGTGTTTGAAGTTCAGTTCACTGAGAATTATATATTTACACATATTTTGTGCTCTCCCTCTCCTTTACATGTTAATGAGTGTCAATGAGTTTGTGCACCTTGAATGAGTTAAACGTTTTATTGCTGCTTGAGGAATATGTTGTTTTCTTCATGTCTTCTCAAGGACGACACATGATTTAAAGATTTGTGCTCTGCCCAGGAACTGCACCCCATGTGCCCACAATGCAGTGCGGTCTGAGATAGCAGCAAAGTGATCGACAGATGCCCGTCCTGTTTAACATCAGTGTGATGTGTGACATCTGTGTTTAAGGTTGTGTGCACACTCTGATGCCGATGATGGTTCTGCAGTTACTGGTGCCTCCCACATTGAGTCAGTGCCATAGCAACGACCCCTGTGTTTATTTTAGTGTCTTTTCTCAGTACTCACTGTAACCCCCCTCAGGTCCCCTGCATTGCCCACCGCATGCAGTGTCGCTGTTTTCCATTCCCAGAAGCCACTCCAGTGTTTTCCCATGAATGTTCCAGCATCAGACCAATGCTTATGGCTTCTGCTTGCATTTAATCACTCTAAAATCTGAGCTGTCACTTCAAATGGAGTTTCAACATCTGAGAACATCTCGGATCTGTGACATCCAGGGTTTGAGAGAATCTCATTTAATGTGGAAACACGGCTCTGTTTTGAAACCTAGTGAGCGACTATGCAGATGTTTTGAAGACGGTACCTAATAGTAAGGCAGCATCATAGCCAAAGTTGAACCTCATGTGACTTCATCGCTGGTAACTCTACGTGTCACAAAGTGCCCACTTCATGTGAAGTGTTTGCAATGGTCTTTACTTTGCTTTGAGAGCGTGCTTATGGTGCAGTCCGGATTGGCAAATTAGATCATATAACTCATTGTGTGTCTTCGTTGTAGGCGTGCTTGTGTTGTTGCTGTGCTGTGCTGTGTTGTAAAACAGCATCCCCCTCAGATGTGAGAAAATATTCTCACACCTTTAAATGCATGCAGTCTTTCTCTCTGGTCTCATTAAACGTCTACACAGATTAGATCCTCCTCATATTGTGATTAGTGTCCAGCTTTAAATAAGATCGCCACAATTCATCCAGAACACCAGGTGTTCTTAATAGACATGCACGATAAATTATCGGCCATATCAGTCGATAAATGGTCATTTTTAACGTTATTGGTATCGGCCGATATATTATAGCCGATAAATTATGAATCAATTATCTGCTGATATGGCCGATAATCACGGTTAAAATCTAGAACAGTACATTTACATTTTAGTCATTTAGCAGGCGCTAAGAGAGTTTTGGGCGCAATAAGCGATATGTCATACAGGAGCAATAATACAATAGGTGCTAATACAAAGATACTAGTACCTGTATATACCTGTGGAGAGAAAGAGTTTGTGTTTATTTTTATTGTCTGTCAGGTATATACAGAAGAGATGGGTAGTTTTTTGAATGTGGGGAGAGATGTGTTTGACCGGACCGAGTTACCACCAGGCAATATATCGGTTATCTGCCTCCAATGTTGATGAAATATCGGTTATCAACCTGAAGTGATCGGTGCATCCCTTGTTCTTAAAACTGCTATTGTTTTCATGTAATTAGTCTCTGTAAAGTAAAATATATATTTCTTTTTTACAGTGTAGGGTCAGTTGTAGGACGATAGACCAACTAGAACATATTTACATAGCAAAAAATATATTTAACACATTTCACTAGAAGAGAACGCCTAGAGGGGAAATGATTGTTATGAATCCTGTTGGAAACACAGACTGGAAGTGAGAAGAGAAGTGCAGTAAATCAGAGTAGAGTTTGACTCCTCATCTGGATTTGATAAGAGCAGTGTGAGGTCTGCAGAGAGCAACATCTGGCAGTAATACCAAAGGCTCGTTCCCTCAACCGTCTGTATGTGTTCTCAAAGGTAAATATCTCACATGACTGTGGGTCTAGGCTCTCTCTCTCCCTCCACTGGTTTCATTAATCAACAGCAGATTCAGATGCTTGACTTCTCGCCCATGTTGACAAACAAATGTTTTTACTGTTTGTTTTTATTTTTCCCACGTCAGGTCAAATCGCTCTAATCAGTGTTTTTTTCTTTCTATCTGTAGCCTCATGAGTTTGATGAATGTCGATTGGACATCAGTGTCAATGATAGTGTTTGGTATCTCCGGGCTCAAGATCCAGAACATCGGAACCAGTGGATTGATTCCATCGAGCTGCACAGAGTGAGTTCTGTTTTCTTTGTTCTATCATTTTAATCTATATGCAGGAATTCACTGTGCTCCTTACCAAGACATTGCAAAACATACACGTATATAGTTCTTAAATATATTTGAAACAGCCAGTTTGAGGTGATGGACACAGAAATGAACTTTAAATAATGTTTTTAAACATCTTTGCAGTAACTCCTGGATTGAAATCATCAAACTTCTCTAATAAAAACATAAAACATTTTGATGATTCTGTACGTCCTGCTCTGCTACCCAGCATGCACTCTTGTCCAGTAAGATCAGATTGGGTTAGTTACTCATCCACAGGCCACACAGATGAGTAATAATGCGTTTGTGATGAGAAGTCAAGGAGAAAAGAGATTATGAATGTGATTCACTCTGTTTACATCCAAGGGGACAAACACATAACACAGTCAGTTAGTTTAGGTCACCGACGTTTAGTCGTACTCTAGGGCACAAAAGAACACATGCCAGTCATGTGTAGTACATCTAACAGGGACATGTGCAACCACGCTGCCTTTAACACTGCATTCACACGTCAACGCCTGACGGAGGGCGTGTATGAAGCATGGCTGACGCGATCGTCATCGTGACAACAGCCAATCACATGGTCCTCCAGTCTTGCATGACCGCCAGTGTCTTCACAAGGTTTTTGCATAAGGCGTTCTGGTTGGCTGGCGGCTGCGTTGAAAAGTTGAGAAATGTCCACGACGCCCGTGTGAATGAACCATAAGAGCAGGTGATGCATGCAGCAGATCAATACTAGTGTCATAAAAATAAAGAGAGAGAGGATGTGGACGGGTATAGATGGTAGAGACCGTTACCACGAATCCGACTCTGATATTCATCATGTTTTTTGGTTTATATTTTATGTTAATATTGATGGCACCTTTGAATGTATGGTTAAAAATATCAAGCTGTCTTTTTGAATGTATATCAACCAGCTCCGGAGTGTATGTTAACGTTCACTCACTTCTTGTAGTGTTTGCACACATGTCATAAGGCAACACACCCTGATCCACACGCCACACTTCCCCCCCCCATCCTGTGTTGGCTTCGGCCTGACCCCTCCACCGTGACTCATACACACATGGCTCTTCTCAGAAGAACCCTCATTGTCTGAGTCATTGCTGAAATTCTTCCCAAGGTCTCTATTCTCTGTCTTTCGCTGCCTTTCACTTTCTTTGCGTCGTCAGTATCATAGGGAGTCGTACAGAGACACTTAAGCCGCGTTAAACTTAAGTGAGGTTAAAGGTAGTTTAATATAAAGTCATTTACATGCAGACTTCACTCGACGGGTCACCGGTCTTGGTTATCTGTGATCAGTTTATATGTCACTTGCTGCACCTTGAATCTGGATGTGAGTCACATGAGGGTTTTATTATGAATGATGGAGTCTGGAGGATCTGCTTGTTGTCTGAGGTGCAGATAACAATTATAATGTATAAATCTAATCAGAGCTGTATTGTATATCACAGCTCTCATCACTTTCTGTGTCCAATCTAATAGACGACAACACACACGCTCTCACAAGAGAAATGACACGCGGTCGTGTGTCTATATGTCCATCTCATTTCATCTCCTTTATATTATAGTGACCATAGTTCATTTTAAGCTAATCTGCCTAAATAGTTTGTTTTGTTTGGTCTAAAATGATCACAATTTAATCAGTAAGATGATTACAAGAGGGAGACGCTTTAAGATGAAATACTTCTCTTGAGTTTCAAACATAGACGTGCATCAGCAAAGTTTGATAACACAAGTAGTGATTATCTGATACTCAACCTTCAGTTTATTACACATCACGTAAATGACTTCATTTCTCTCTCTCTTTCATAACTGTTGATTAAGTTTACGGATTTGGTGTGTGTGATTTGTGATATGACATTATCGGATGTTATTGTTCAGAAATATATCGTCTGCTCGCCAGCCGCTGAGACTATTGATTGTAACTCTGACTTGGTCTGGTGTTCTTGACCTCTGATTGGTCGGTGGAAGCATTATCGATGTCATAGTTACAGTTAGAGTGTATTTGATTGGCTGTAATGAGTCTAGTGCTGACCTGTGTTTGGTGGACAGGTTTTATCCTGCAGTAACCTCATTAAGTCTGTGCAGCAGTGCGGAAAGCTTACTGTCGCCACCTAAAGGTGAAAAATGCTAATTTATTTTTCAATTGAACATGTCAAATAATCCTGCTTTTTTAGCGAACGTAACATTTAACACGTATACTGCATACTGTTTCACATACTATTTTTTGAAGAGTAATATGCAGTATGTACTCAACTGGCTGAGATGTTAAAGGAGTAGTTCACCTTTGAAATTCATCATTTACTCGCCCTGTTGTCATTTTAAACCTGTGTGATTTTTCAAAGAATACTTTGAACAATGTTGGTTACCAAAAACCGTTGGTCCCCATTGACTCGTATGGACACAAAACCAATGCATGTCAATAGGGACCAACGGTTTTCTGATAGCAACATTCTTCAAAATATCTTAGTCATACAGGTTTGAAATTACGAGGTCGTGTAAATATTTACCAGATTTCCCATTTCCAAGATGAACTACTTTCATTTATTCTATATTTTATTGCAGGTTGTGTTTAGTCTCTAATCTGTTGGGAATTGTATTCATTAAAGCTATACATTTAGTCATTTAGCAGACGCTTTTATCCAAAGCGACTTACAAAGAGTTCGGTGAGCAATAAGCGATATGTCATACATACATGTTTAGTGTGTGAGATCAGAGCTGAACGGATCATAGGTTCCTTTGTCTATATTGACTCAATTCATAGTATGTGTGACACCACAGAGGAAGTAGATTTGACACTTTGATCAAGTTTCATCAGATTTGTCAGAATCATTGGATGAGTTTGTCAGTGTGGTACATTTGAGCTGAATGTAATGCCATTATGGATAGCTCTGCTCATCAGAGTGTGTTTAACATCTGTGTGTGTGTGTGTGTGATGGTCATGGAAAGCGACTGTAACCTGGGCTTGTTATCACGCTCAAGAGACTCATGGGAATACACTCTCTGCTACATTCGGTCCGTGTGTTTTGTGTTTCTAAATAAACTCTGACACTATTTTGAGAGTGTGTTACTCATGAAATGAGCCACTGGAGCCCTCTGGGTTCATGGAAAGTGACTCTTGGCTGTGTGCATGCGTGGCTGTGTGAGAGACTGATGTACCATAAAGACGTCAGGTCAGATAGACACACCAGTTTTAAAATGCTGATATATTTTGAGCTTGACCCACCTGTCCATTACTGAGTGTGTTTTTGTAAATGTATAACTTTCTGCATGCGTTTCAGTTTGCTCTTTTGATATGACACACTTCTGTTGTTCTCTCTCTTTAGGCTGAGTCTGGATATGGTTCGGAGTCCAGTTTAAGGAGACATGGCTCCATGCTCTCTCTCACGTCTGCCACAAGCAGTTATTCAGCCACATCCACTTCCTCCTTTAAGGTGAGAACACTCATTTCCTACCTGGAGGGAAAGCCACTCCCTCTGACATGCTCTTAAAGGTACAGGGCATCCTGTTTCTATGAATAGGGCTCTTTAGACGACAAATAAACTTGAATGCTTTAATCAAAGCTGTGATCTATCAGCATTCCTTATAGTTGGCATTCGTTTGAACTTGTCTGGAATATGAGGCAGAAATGAGTCTCTGCAATTAAATATTTCCTATTCAAAGGCATTTTAGTTGAAATACTGGTCCACAATGACACATCACAGATGTTAGTCATTAACTGATATGTGACTAACGTGTATCCAAAGGAACTTTTATGTGAAATTCTAATGAAATGATCTTGGGTTTGTTTGCGTGTGTGACCTACAGAAGGGTCACAGTCTTCGGGAGAAGCTGTCAGAGATGGAGACGTTTCGAGACATTCTGTGCAGGCAGGTGGACACGCTGCAGAAATACTTTGACGGCTGTGCTGATGCCGTGAACAAAGACGAGCTGCAGAGAGACAAGAGTGAGTCCACACACACACACACACATGAGTGGGAGAGATCAGGATATATATATATATATATACACACACACACGAGTCAGAACAAACAAATATGACCGACAGATCTCCGGTCTTTCATAATTTTGCCCGGGGGCCGTTTAATACCTGCTTTCGGTACCCATCCCTAATGCCTGCCATAACTTACATCTCTCTGTCTCATCCTCTCTCTTTCTCTCTGGATGCATCTGTTGTGGAAGCACAAGGGCCTGTTGATTCGCACAAATAATAAACTGGCTCGCTCTCTCGCTCCCTCTCTCTCGCGCTCCCTCTCTCTCTCTGTGTTGTGTGCTACAGTATGTGTCTACAGTAGACTCTCAGTATGTGAGTGGGCTGATCTCAGCACCACCTACCACAAGGCCATGAGTTCATCCTGACGTGCATGTGTTTGTGTGTTTTCTCTCTCTCTCTCTCTCTCAGTTGTGGAGGATGATGAAGATGACTTCCCCACCACTCGCGCCGATGGAGAATTCTTGCATAACAACAACGGCAGCAAAGAGAAACGTAAGTTAAATGCATTTACACTTCACTGTTTTTTCCTCAAAGGCACAGATATTGAGAGAATGCAGGATTACATTATTCTAGCATAAATGCGGCTTGAAGCTGCTGAGAAGACCAGCCACATTAACAGAATGTCATGGCTAATTTCACATGGACATAAAATTTGTGTCGTTTTATTTAGGCACAGCGTAACACGAACTATAATGCCGTTCACATTTACTTTGAGTGGATTTCTTTTCTCTCCTCATCAGTATTCCAGTGTCTGAGTCATAAAGGCATTAATGGGATAGATTTTAAAGGAGAAGCCATCACGTTCAAGGCGACCACGGCGGGAATATTGGCCACGCTATCTCATTGCATCGACCTGATGGTGAAGAGAGAGGACAGCTGGCAGAAGAGACTGGATAAGGTACTGTTTCTCAAACTGGCTGATTGTGTCTCCCACAGAAATAGGTTCCTTACTAAAAAAACACATCACATTTATCAGTGTGAAGCAAGACTCACAAACTAAAAACATCTTTCTTTTTAAAAATGCACAAAAATAACATGTGTAACACAGCTTAACAATGTTAAGGGTTAAAATCTATGGTTCTATGGTCATGTTCTGGGATGTGGTTATTTCAATTCAGAGATCTGATAGGAACATATAGTGTGTACTAAGTGTAAGGGGTGTGGCAACAGTAAATCTGTTAGTTTAATGGGTTTGGTGCGTGTTACAGAGGCGGAGCTTAATGTGTCTGCTGATGTGTTGTAGTCAGCACAATACTGACATGTGTCAGAATGAGAACCGGGGCTGCCGTCTGAACAATGGAGTGATTTTGCACTGATCGTCTCTCTCGCTGTGCCCCGATCCCACCGAGAGAGATCCACTCACACCAAGCCATTAAACATTACAGCAGTAGACTGTTGACACAGCCAAACTCTCTCTCTCACTCTCGCTTAACAGGAGATGGAAAAGAGGAGGCGGGTGGAGGAAGCTTATAAATCAGCTCTGTCTGAGCTCAAGAAGAAGTCTCATTTCGGTGGACCAGATTATGAGGTGGGTGCTTCTATTTGTCTTCTCTCAGAGCTGTAGTAGTTAAAGGAAGAAGAACATTTCAGCATTCTTGTGTCGGGTGTGTTCATCAGGAGGGACCGAACAGTCTGATCAATGAGGACGAGTTCTTTGATGCAGTGGAGGCTGCCCTGGACCGACAGGACAAGATAGAAGAGCAGGTGTGTTGAAGTTCTCACATTCCACCCAACTAATATTTCGCGGTTGTCAAAACCAACCGAAACCAAAATTTTGCCCAATATTCAAGAAGCAGTGTTTTCATATGTCTATTGTGTGTGTGTTCAGTCTCAGTGTGAGAAGAGCAGGATACAGAGGAACAGTTTGGTGTCTCCAGGAGATGTTTACTCCACCGTGGGCTCTCACAGGTTCTCTGAGAAGGTGAGTGGAGTTTATGCGTGGTGTCCTCATCAGGTCTTCATCCCAAACCCTGTCCCATGTCTGTCCTGCTCTCTGATCTTCTGTACACACCTGATGAAGCCACATTTGTCTCTTCTCCCTCATTTGTGTAGCCCCCCTCTCCTCCCCCCTCTCCCTCATCTTCAGCTCTAGTCTTCACTCCTCTTCATGAGCACAGGTTCAGTGCTGAGGTAACGGCGCCCAAAAGCACAATCATCCGTCACTAACTCCAACGGCATGATGGACATGCTCCGCATCGATGCATGAGAAAACACACACGTACATAAAGCTGTTCAGTTTCAGTATTCAGTTAATGCTGTGTAATAAAGCGAGTGAGCTGCATACTTACACTTAACATCACTTAATATGTACATAAGCCTGCATCTTTACTGCTGTGGTCTCGTCTGAATGTTTGCATGTTTAGTGACGTGTTGAAGATTATACATGATGTTATAACTACTGATTTTGCCGGTTTAGTCAGTGGACTTAACAATAGGCCATGACCTCTGACCTTGTTCTGTTCTGTACAGGTGGAGGAGATGGTACAGAATCACATCACCTATTCTCTACAGGATGTCGGTGGAGATGCTAACTGGCAGCTCGTGGTGGAAGAGGGAGAGATGAAGGTGAGGTTTACACTGGTGTTAAAGATTGCTAGAAGATAATGACATAATCCGTCTTTGCGGTTTGATGAGAAATTGTATTTAATAAGAGATCTTGTATCCCTTATTGCTACAAAATAAATGAATGTAAATGTATACGTTTTGTGATTCACTTCAGTCATCAATTTCATGTGCTGCTGGAAACTTCATCATATTTTCAACAATGAAATAAACTAAGAACTTGCTAGTGAATTTGACATTGCTAGTTTCGTTTAAGCATCTAGAGTACCCTCTGTTCTCAGGTGTACAGGAGAGAGGTGGAGGAGAACGGCATCGTGCTGGACCCTCTGAAGGCCACACACTCTGTCAAAGGGGTCACAGGTCATGAAGTCTGTCACTACTTCTGGGACACAGATGTTCGTAATGACTGGGAGAGTGAGTATTGAACAACTGCATTTTTAAAGTGGTCCTCACTCACAGTTTCTGTATATCTCATGTTAATCATGAGTACTAACAGAACGGTATCGCACCCTTCAAATATCCGCAGATACCCACATTTATAAAAGACGGATACATCTGTATGATTATTTCTGGAAACATGCGGGGGCAGGCGGGTAGAACTAAACCACGTTGCCGAGAAAAACACAGACATCAGTTTCACTCACCGCGTGCGGTTCATGTCCAGCATCTTTTAGCGCTGGGACCGCCGCTCCATCTATCAAATCCAGTGTTATATCCAGCGTTTATATAACAAATAACCACCCAAATGCAGCTAACAAACAACACAGCTGAACTTCCTGAACATAGCGCTCTCTCACAAGTGAAAGTGACTTGTTCACATTCTCCTTCTCCCGCTGTCCTTGGCTGATGAGTGGCCGTGCCACGTGCTTTTCCTAACACACGGTAACCAGGATGATTTGACAAATTAAATGTAAATTGAACCAAATTGCCTGTTCGCGACATCTGAACATCGTTTCTTACCTTAAAACTGAAAGTAAACGGCTCTTCCTCCAAAATATTGCAAACTCACATTTCATGTCCAGTTTTTTTTCTCTTGTCCGCTTCGCGTCAGAGCTTATTTCTGCGATTGACATTATCCCTTACATACTGGTGAAGTTTGATGGATGAGCTGTGTCAGCATCACATACTCTTACCATGCTTTTACATGCTTTAATACTGTAATGCAGTGCGATCAGTAATAGCCTTTAATGCTGACGTTCACCGGTGATGTAATTCACTTTAAGATCTCTTAAGGTCCAATCAGAAGTTCAGTTGTAGCTCCTAATGTTCATTGTCTCAGTTTTGGAGCTGTAAGTGGAAGTGAATACATTTTAATTGCCTGATCTCTGTGGATCTCACTTATCTGAGTGTTTCTCAGCGTACTGAAGTCTGTCTCACACTCTCTCTACAGCTACTGTTGAAAACTTCAACATTGTGGAAACGTTGTCTGACAACGCCGTCATCGTCTATCAGACTCATAAGGTGAGGGCAACATGTGAATTGGACTTTTTGAATTGGACTTTTTGAATTGGACTTTTTTTGAGTTTGAAATGTGTTTAGGAGCGAGCGGCTGGATGTTTGTTTAGAATCATATTTTTTTGGTCTTCCAGAGGGTGTGGCCAGCGTCTCAGAGAGACGTCTTGTATTTGTCTGCCATTCGTAAGCTTTTGGCTTATAATGAAAATGATCCGGACACGTGGATCGTCTGCAACTTCTCTGTTGAACATGAGAAGGCCCAGGTGAGTCTACTCATCAGCTGCTTGAGTTAATGTGCTCACACATTTATAATCTTCTTTGAGATCATTTATGTCATTGATAAGATTAAATTGAAATCTGCGCAAAATTTCAGTGTAAAAATTTAAATTCAATTCACATTTATACGTTTAGCACTGTTCACAATGCATATTGTTTCAAAGCCAAACTTTGTTTGTACAGACAATCAGATTAATCTGAATAAATTGTTTGTTTTCATACAAATCAATATAGTACATGTATGTCTGCTTCATTGAATAAATGAAAATGGTATCATTATTTAGATTGATTGCAGTTGATAACATCGATTAGTGAAGGTTTTATTTCTTGTTTGCAGCCAAACAACAGATGTGTTCGTGCTAAAATCAACATTGCCATGATCTGTCAGACCCTGGTCAGTCCACCAGAGGGCGACAAAGAGATCAGCAGAGACAACCTCCTGTGCAAAATCACATACGTTGCCAACGGTTCGATACTTTTTAAGAAACTAAAAGCCTGGATCACTGTTTCTCATAAGTGTCAAGGTTATATAACACAAAAATATTCCTTAAAAATCAAATATTGTTTGTTTTGCATTGCAGTAAATCCTGGAGGCTGGGCTCCCGCTTCTGTCCTGAGGGCTGTCGCTAAAAGAGAATATCCCAAATTTCTCAAGCGCTTCACTACTTACGTCCAGGAGAAAACTGCTGCGAAACCCATCCTCTTCTGAGGTGTGACGCACTACATGGGATATTATCAGAAAATTATTTCAAATGTTTTCAGGATACATTTGTCTAGAAGAGTTTTAACTAAGAATTCCATTTTGTGTCGTTTAAAATGTTTGTTTTGTCCCCAATGATTTTGTATTATTAGTATTATTGATGAGAAATGATTGTTATTTATTGTAGTATTTTTGTATTGTTTGCAGTTTGCACCTACAGTCTGTCCACATTCCTGTGGCTACAGCGCCCTCTAGTGACCCAACTGTTCTGAACGCAGCTGCCGCAGCGGCTCTCACATGTCTACACGCTTGATGCAGTTCTGTAGCATCACACTAGTTCACACGGCAGAGGACTAGATATGCCAAACATCTCATCCATATTTTCTGGCAGAGATATATATATTGATATAAGTATATATGTATGTATGATATGTTTGTAAGTGTGATAGGACGTTTATAAAATGGAGAGTTTCGAAGCTGAAGATGAGACTGTGGCTCTGTTTTAGTCCTGATTATAAGACTTATTTTCATTTTCCAAAGCTTTGCGTTAGTTTCTCTTTTATAATCATCAAAGTTCACAGACTCATGAGATCAGACGGTTCTGGTTGCCGGTCATTAGTTGTTTTGTTTAAATCGGAGGCATGTTTGTAAATGAACACGAGGGCCTTTTCAATCATTGTCATCATCTCTTTTATGAAGCCCAGACTCTGGTGTTGATGAAGAGATGATGCTACGAGAGTTTCTTCACTCTTTCCAAGTTGATTTCTAGTTGTTTTTGTGTCTCATCGACTGACATGCTGTAGCACATCAGCTTGATGGTAACAAGTGTTTGTTTTAATGTGTCAGGAGAGCGCCACACATTGTTTGTATATAATTTAAGCGTTGTTGCTTAAAGTATGTCAGCTTGTCAATGCTTTTACTGGACTAATCCAACTCCATATGCCTTAGTGAGAGTGACACTAATGTGTGTGTGCACGCACGCACGTGTATATATGTATGTATGTAAGTGCGTCCTACTTAAACAAAATCATTAGAGAAGTGCCTCATTATTGATCTGATCACACTTCCCACATCCATTATATCCAAACTTCAGCCACAAATGAAACACATCGGGCATCTTAAATGTTTACACCGTGATTTCTCAGCTCTTATGATTTAAATGTTCAGTTTAAGACAGATTGTTGTCAGACAACGTGTTTTTGTCTGATGCCAATTCAATCTTCTGTCCTGTTGGATTTGGTTGAAACACGGGACGAGGAGATGAGGGCTAGATCATAGCTAGTTGTACATGGGGTGAAATTTGTTATTTATTGTTCATGATCAAACTTATTCTTCCAAAGTAAAACGTCATGAACAAGGCACAAGCTAAAGATCACAATATTGTTTTGTCAACGATACCGCGCTGAAATGAGATTGTGTTCTACGGCCTGAGGTATTTGTCCCTGATTTACGCCCCATGACAGACTGTTAAAGACCATACAGAGGACATCAAATAGTGCACAGCCGTTTCGGCCAGATGACATCATGCGTTAAACATTCCAAAAACACTTGCTGAATGTACAAACTCACCGGAGTGACATCATAAACCTGAATGTCTTCAATGCGATATACGCCGCCCTATTTTTCTCCAGTAGGGCTGTAGTTTACTGATTGAAGGGTTTTCAGAGGAAACGGCCAATCGGAGAGCAGACTCACACCCGTGACCTGTCTGATGGAGTGAGACTGTGTGTTTTCCTCAAACGTGCGGTCTAGTGTAGCGTTGAATGTATGTTCATTGGGGTTCAAATGTTTTGTGTATATAAAACATCACACTAAAGGTGTCAGGATGACAATGAACTGTGAACCGGGGGCACATTCGCAGCCCTGTTTAGAGAGGAATAAAATGATGGACATCTTTCTTGCTTCTGTTTGTTGTTTCTTTTTGAAAAGTTTATTGTTGACTGTTTGGATCTGTATTGGATTTCATTCAGATGCAGTTTTTAGAAAGTTGAAGTTGTCACTACAGCAACCCATTTAAAATGTCAACATGATTTACGGTCATTTTTGTGTAGTTTAAATGTGTTGCCTAATAAAAGCATAAAGGAAAGTGCGGTTTGGTCTACACAGTGCGGATAATGCACGAAACATTTAAAGAAATACAAATTCTGAAATCATTAACGCCCCTTCATGTAGTTGTAAACATCTATCTGACTCTTTCTTCAAAAGATATTTTGGAAAATGTCCCTGTGGCTTTGTGTTCATAAGTTAATGGGGCTCAATGTTCAATCTTTTTTTTGTCACAATGAAAGAACATTCATCTTTAAGTGAACTATCTCTTTAATTCCAGTTTATAGTAGTAGTTGTCGTAAGACAATAGATTTGAACATTAAATGTCAAATGATAGCAGAAATATCTACTGTAAAAAAAATCACAACAAATAACACAATATCAGTTTATTTTCGGGTTTGGTGAGTTTTTAAAATAGCTCTCTAACAATTTTCTCTTATAATATCCTTAGCTAAACATTGCTTAGCAGAATATTACATCACAAATGCTTTAAAGATGACACATATGGCTTTAGAAAGCAAAATTCAAGTAGATTTGATTTTAAAGAAAAACCAAAGCACTTTACAGTCAAGTGAAGTGTTGTGGCGCTACAGCAATTCTGTCACTATAAACAACCCACAATCCAACGTAGACATCCAGCATCACACAGAAACATTCACACATTCAACCCACAATCAATAAATAAATAAAGCCAATTGTCTTTTTTCTGTCAAATCAATACCATAGTGTTTCAGCAAGTTTGGTGCGATTAATTAAATACACAAAGACATTCACAATCAGCGACGTTCTTGTCAGCAAAATTATCCATCAAGATCTGATCTGAGCTCATGATTTAGTCTAAAAACTGCAAGTGCAAAAATACTTTTAAGATCCAAAGCCCTTCTTATCTGTTTGTCTGGCTACAGCAAACCTCATGTGCAAAACCAAACATGTATCGGTTTTATTCTAAGTTGTAGCACATTTGTAAAACAATGTAAAAACATTTACGCTTTTGAGCTGAACATCAGATAAGTTGGCATATGTTTATTACATTTAAAACGTTAGAGTCACGCCATGAGCAAGTAACAGTTTTTGGCAAAGTTCACTTTGGCCTTTAGTGCAAAACGTCGACCACGTGCAGTAAAACCAGCCGTGATTTGTCAAACTAAATTGGTAGAAACATTATGCACAAAGCAAATGTAAAGCATCTGTCTCACTTTCTCCTGCTGAACAGACTGATCTGCTGTTGTCTGAAGATGTTTTCCAACACTCTTAAAAAACCCGAGAAGAAAACATGAGCTGACACACACGTGCCTGCCCAAGACTCCATTTCCCAGAGTGCACTTGGGTCCTCAGAGAGCTTCGGTTCTCATGACGTTTCCTTTTGCTGCAATACAGTCTCTGTAAGGTTGACCTTAGACCTTTTATGAGAGAACCAAACAACTCTTAGCATTTAAAATAGATAAAAACATTAAAATCTTTCATTCTTGTCATAAAATGTCAATAAAAACAATGTTTATATCTATGCCAACATTCCAGTAGAGGATTTTCTCCTGACATCATCTCAACACTGGCTTGATGTTTTATTTACCTGTTGTGAGTCATGTGACTCTTGACCAGGTGTCCAGCGGCCAGTGCGGCCATCAGAGACAGTTCTCCCGCCAGCACTGTAGCACACACAACCCGCGCTAGCGTCCTCGCGTTCTCTCCGGGACACTGTTCACTCGCACCGTCAACGTTCAACATCTGATGACAGACACAAGCATGTTCACTGTTATTTTGTTTATTTATGATCTTTTAGTCTTTCGGGCTTCTGTCGTGTCATGCGTGTTACCTGTAAACAGGAGCGTTGTGCGGGCAGACTGGTTCCACCTCCCACAGTTCCCAGTTCTAATGATGGCATAGTGCAGGAGATGTACAGATCCTCACCGTCAGGCCCAACACACTCCATCAGTGTGATACAGTTACTGCTGCCCACCGTCTGCGCGGGGTCCTGCACACCAAACATCACCACTTATAATACATTCATCCGGTTTATATTAAACGTGCGCTGCTGTGATGTCATATTGTCATGCACCTGTCCGCTGGCGATGTAGATGGCAGCTACCATGTTTGCGGCGTGAGCGTTAAAGCCCCCAATGCTACCAGCCATTGCTGAGCCCACCAGATTCTTATTAATGTTCAGCTCCACCAGAGCGCCTGTGCTGGTCTTCAAAACCTGCAGAGAAACATGAGCACAACATGAGCACTCAAGCACCCCCTGGAGGAAGAAGAACTTGTCGGCCGTTGTCTCTCACGTCTTTGACCACTCGAGCAGGAATGAGCGCTTCACACACGGTGGATTTTCCTCTGCCGTGGATCCAGTTGATAGCGGCTGGTTTCTTATCAGTGCAGTAGTTTCCGCTGACGGCTAACACACGCATGTCAGGATACTGCTCGCGGATTCGACACAGAGCCTGTTCTGTGCCCTGTGGAGAGACACACACAACACTCATTACACAACACACTCTTTAAACACTTTAGTACGAAAGCGCAGACAGTCTGTCACACACTGACCTTTGACAGCATGTTCATGCCCATAGCATCTCCCGTCTGAGACTGAAAGCGGATATACAGGTTCCTCCCAGCTAAAGCGACCTGCAGCCTGTCCAGACGAGCAAACCTACAAAACACACACAATGACATCATCTGATTAAAGTATACCTTCACAAAGCCTAAATCATTGCTGTATGTGACCTCTGACCTGCTGGTGTGATCAAAGGCCTGTTTGACCACACAGAACCCCTCTGAGCTCTCCAGCCAACCTTTGACCTCTGCTGCCCTGCACGCTGACGGCAGCTGTACCACCGGACCACGAGTCATACCGTCAGCCAAAACACGACTGCTTACGCCACCCGACAACTACACACACAACCAAACAGTCAGCGAAGAACAAAAACACATCACATGTGAAGAGAAAAACAAAACACAATGAATGACTCACTGTGACCGCTCGGCATCCCCGGTTAGTGCTGGCCACTAAACATCCTTCTGTGGTTGCCATGGGGACGTGGAATTCTTTCCCATCCAATAGCAAGGGTCCGGCCACACCCACCGGCACAGGCACGTAGCCGATCACATTCTCACAGTTAGTGCCGGTCACCTGAGAATGAGGAAAGTCAACATTAATCTCTCATCCACACATGTGCAGGAGCACACAACTGACCGTGGATCAGAACCTTGGAGTAGTCGTAGTCTCTGTAGGGAAGATTGTCCAGAGCGTGCGGGTTGGGCAGTTTGCTGGAGAGCACTTCCCTGCGTATGGCCACGCCTCTCTCTGGATTCTCCATCACTGCTTCCAAACGGTATCCCAGAATGCTTCTGCACTCCACCAGAGCCACGACCTCAGCGTTGCTCAGATATCGAGGTCCCCTCTGGAGAAAAACAGAGATGAGATGTGGACCACATGACAGAGTGTGTTGTTCAGGTCAGGTGGGTGTGAGAGTGTTGACTTACGTTGGGGTCTTTAAAAATGGCGAGACACTCGTCTACAGGGCGGCGCTGCTGAGGCAGATGATCTCGGCACTTGACTTCATCCTCATGTTGTGTATCACGATCAGTCGAGTTAAGAAGACACGACTGACCCTCTCCAGGCCTCATGACCTCATCTGTTAACACATTTCATGTTTATAAAAAACTGTTTTGAAGTTGTGTGCAGTTTTGATTGACAGGTTGCACTCACTCACCTGTCTGCTCTTTTTGAGGAGAGTTTGGATCTGTGACTCCCTTCAGGGTTTTGGGTGGAGCTGGTTCCCTCAGACAGCAGTCCCCTCCTGCTCTCCTATTGGTCAAGGAGGACTGGAGTGAAGACTCAGCTTCAGCCTGCTCGAAAAACACGTACTTTGCCGCCAATAACAGAGCGAGAGAGAGAGTGATGACCTGCTCCAAATCCACACTGACACGGAGAAAGAACATTATGTCATTTTGAGACGAAAACAAAGCCACGATCACACGGTGACATTTCTCTCGGCTCACCTGGACATGGTTCTGTCAGACTCCATGCTGGGTTGAGTGAGAACCACGTCTGAGTCGCTCATGTTGTGAGCTGGAGATTCAGCCACCAGACGACTGTGAGCGTGAACCAGCACCAAAACCAAAGACTGAAAGCAACACAAACCAGAAGGATCAGAAAAACGATTCATACATCGCGTTAGACTGTAAACCGGTTCATTCTGGAGCTCACCATGATCATTTTGACTCTCTGAGTGACGGGGTTGGGTTTGTTAACTTCCTCTTCCTCCAGAACGCGAGCGAAATGACTGAGCTGCCAGATGGGTCGACCCTCTCGACTCTCACGGGACAACTGGAGGAGAGGACAGAAGATCATGTTAACATCATCAGCATGTGTTTGTGCACACACACATGTGAGATGTTCTCAAGCTCTCACCTCCAACACCAGCGACACACAGGCAGGGAAGAAGGTCATGAACACAAAGTAGTTGGCCAGAACTGACATGCAGCCGAAGCAGCACATGATCTCCAGCTGACGCACACCTGAAACCAGACAGGAAGTGATGATGGGTGAGACAGGAAGTACTGTTATTGTAAAAGCCATGGACAGAGATGAATCTTACCAGACATGGTCCCTACTCCTATAACCAGACACTCCACGACAGCGTCCAGCGTGAACGTGGGTCCCAAAATGGCCATTCCCTGAGCGATGTTCTCTCTGACCTCCTCCTGCGGGTCACAAGACCAATCAGAACCAGCAGAACACAAACATATGATCATTCTAACACTGACAGAAGTCAAGACTCACTGTAACGCGCTGTAATAAAGGAAACGTGGGCTACATTACCCAACTAAACAGCAGGTCTGGTTTGTGTGCGGGATGTTTTTGTACCTGCGAGTCTGAGCTGAGTGCAAACTTGGCCAGCGTAGAGGCTTTAGACAGATCGATCAACAACAAGAAGAAGGGCAGAGCTTCACTGGAGAAGAAAATCAGACAGAATGAGCTCCTGGAGAATGTAAAGCAGAAGAGGTGAAAGGAGCAAAAGCGAGTCTTACTTTAGTCCTGTCAGCTCTTTACCCAGAACATGAATCACCACGGTACTGAACACAAAGCTGGAGAAGATAGTAAACAGACCAGCGATACCTAGAACACATTAGAAAAATACTTATCAAAAGTTACAAAGACAGACTTAAAAAGACCAATAAGTTACATCTGAAAACATTTTCTTCTCACCCAGTATGTATTTCGAGCCGAGCTGTCTGAGGTTTTTAAACTGGATGTAGATGTAAATGATGGCCGCACATCTCGTGACGGTTAGAATGATCACATCACTATTCAAAACTTTCTGTAAAACATCATCATCTGAACATCGGTTCTCACACTTAAAATGATTGTAAGCACATTGTAGAAGATTCTCTCACCTCCTGCACTTTGGGACACGGACGGTTCCAGCCACAGATCTGATCGTTGGTAGTGAAAGCATTCGTGGACATCAGACACATCGTCATGGCAACCGTTCCCACAATCACCTCCCAGGGATGGGAGGCCACGAACAGGCCATGCAGCCTGAAGAGACGAGACATGATCACCACAGATGTCAGCGGATCACCTGCCGAGAGAACAGAAAGAAGACATTACAACTAATCGATTTACAAAGTAAATCGAGATTAAATAATACTTCATATTCCAGCAAATCACAGTTTAATATGCATCATGTGGAAAACAAGATATTAATACCTGATGCCACAATAGCGCAGCAAGGTCACAACATCCAAACAACAATAAACTTATACGCTTTAAGTAAACAACTTTTAGGAATGAAGAATACTAGTAATGATTTTAATTAATTGTCACTTTACTGATCTAAACAAGATGAAAACTGTCGACATCAGAGTGTAAAAAGAGGCTTTTAACTGTAAACATAACACACACGTCACTAAGACTTCCGAATAAATAAACATAATAACGTCATCTGTTTAACTCTTAACTATTACATGAACACATTTATAATCGCATATGACGAAAGCCAACATCAAAACACCTCTCAATAGCTTTGAAAATATATTTATTTCGCGTTATTATTATTAGTAGGTTTGCTAAAAAAGACAGATGATCGGAATGCGGACAATGCTAAGCTAATGTAGCATAAGCTGAAGGAGTGACAGCGGTTATTATTATTCACGCTCTCTTCACATTCATCCAGTCACAATAAACCCGTTAAAACGAACACAACATTACTCGCAACGCAGAATAAATCAAACGTTTAACCTTTATAATGCGAATATTCTTCACATTCCCTCATCCGTCCTCCACGGCGTCCGTGTAACATAAGGCCACTGACGTCATCCACCTGCGCGGGCCGGGCCGGGCCGTGACGTCATCGGTGGCGTGAGGAAATATACTCTGTGCATGAATTTATTCAACACATTACACATGATCCCGGAATATAAGATTTCATTTATATCTTTGGCCTGACTTCTTGCATTTGATTGCTCTTTATTGAAACGCTTCATTTGTTTGTAACGTTAATTGCTGGAAAATGTGTTTCGATCAAATATAGCACACAATAACTAAATAACAATAACTTAAAGGTCTAAATCGACACAGGTGAACGATAATAATTGATGGTATCTTGTAAATGGTAAATCAGCAGTGCGTATTAAAGAATAGTTATCAAGATCTGAACGCAATATTGTTTATCATTCGATTTTCTGTCGTTTCTTTACATGTTAAGAGAAAGCGCAACCCAGTTGTGTCAGAAGAGCTTTTTATTTTATTTTTTTATTGTCATGGCTACACATTTACATTTCAATCACGATAACAGCTACAATACATCAGAAAATCAATTACAAGTTAAAAACAAGATATTTTATTATAAAATAAAAATAATATTGCACCGTGACTTAAAAAATAAATATATAAAATAAGCACAGGTCTAAAGTTTTACGGGCTTTTGTGTTTTTAGAGTATGAAAGAGGTTGAGTTTCATTTTTAAAAGCAATAAATTATGACTTTAATGAGAAAATGTGAATCAATGGATATGAACAGTAACAGTAGAAGATTGACTATAAAATATTCCTTCTTTTTTGTATTACTTATTGCAAAGAAACCAAATATATCTTTAAACAACAATGACAAATTCTAAAGCAAATTATGTCTAATACATTTACAAAAATCAACCCTTGTGTCAGAAGTATTTTTGTTTTGCTGTTATTTATTATTTTATTTTGTTCAAGAAATGTCTTACAAAAGTGCAAACATACATTCCTTACAATGCATAAAATAAACAGATGACGTCAATTTTACACCATCATAGGACAAAAAAGGAAAGAAAAAGAAAAACAATATATATATATATAAAATAATGAGGTGCAGAAATATAAATCATGGTACATGAAAGATCTCATCACATTTTTTTCAGAAAAGATGTACATTTTCTATTATCAATTGTTAGTGATTTGATGAAATATTTAACTTCACATAAAGGCAGGAATTTTCTTAAGAAACCTTGTTTGTGAAAGTAAAATGTTGCCACAGGGATAAGAAAGTTAACAGTAGTGTCGGAAGTGTTGTTTGCATCTTCACCGTTGGATTATAGCCTATATTTTGTAAATCAGACTGAGCTCATATTTTGTTATAAAAGGTGAAATTATAAGTGATAAACATCAGTTCTGTGTAGAGTTAACCAAAGACTAAACGAAAATGAAAACATATTTTGAGTCGGACGCGGTGACGTAGGTTCTCGTTCTTGTGTGCGCGTGCACGTTTAGCTACACCTGAAAGACTTGTCTAACAGTGTGAAAGCACTTTCTCTTGAACCCGTGATGAAAATGCATTGCATTTGTTTCTAGACTTTTACATTTTCGTGCTTTTTAACGCATTATGGCATGTTTCGGTGGTAAGTAACGTTATGTGCGATATGATTTGTTCCCACACTTAATCTTTCTTTACTAACTGAATGTCGTTAAATCACATGTTTCGATATTGTGAATAAGTGATATGACAATTGTGTTGATTATTCTGACAAAAATAATTTTGCATTATAGCAGGACTCAGGGACGATATTGGTAAGTTTAATTCTCTAATGTTATTTGAGTCATTTAGCCTACAGATCTGAAGAACACGGTGAGAATAAGTAGAAGTGAGTGTCGTAGCAGTATTCATATATATGTATATATATATCATATCAAAATAATAGGCATGTGGGTCTTATTATACTTTATAAATAAAAACAAACATTATTAGACACACCTACAAACTTGGAGGTGCTTAACTTTTTGCTCTTTGTCCTTCAAGTAATCGTTTTATTTCTATAACACACAGCATGACGTGTGTGTAAAAATGTACATAATATGGGCTAAACTCAAAAATGTGATAATTAACGTTAAGAGTGAATAAAATGAATTTACACATCATGATTTTGTCTCTGTCATGTCTCTCTCACAGAGAAGCTTACAGAGGAGGAGTACTCTTGTCCCTCAGGTAAAGAGCTTTTAATACATGAACACACTCATGTTGAAACCAAAAGTGATTCGATAATAAACACTCTCATAAGCCTGATGGTTTACTGTGCTAGACGTTTCTGAAATTATGAGCGTGTGCATACCAACACAGAAAACCACACAGAGTTCTGGTTAAACCCGATGGGCTTGAATGCTTCCGTCTTCTTCCGCCTCCTGAACGACACTGCAGGTCCTCCCCAAACTTTCCAAACACTGAGAGCACAAAATGGTCCTGATCTGAACTTAAGCACAGCATCATAGAGCAGTCCTGGTTCAAATGATGATATTCAATGAATTCACACTGTTACGGTGCAAACAATGATATTCTGGGACTGGACCCTTGATACAACAATAATGTATAGAGTTTAACACACCTCACATGTCAGCTCAAAGTGATTAAATGAATCTGGCTTCTGGGTTTTTTTGCAGATGAAGATGAGTTTGAAGAAGTCTGTAAGTCATATTCAAATAATTTTTATGCACAAATACACACATACATATGTTGCACAACTGAACTACCCTTCCAAGTGGTGATGTGTCCCAGACATGACACGAGTAACACAGTTGTGGGACTGGACCCTACAGTAATGTCAGCAACACCTTTAACTCAAATGTCAGATTATTATGAATGCGTATTGATTCTTGATCTGTTTTATTTCCAGATGCGTATAAAAAGTTGTGTAAGTCATATTTTCTATTACTTTTACAAACACTTGACCACGTATTGTGCTATTATTTATTAAACATGTCTTCATGCACCCCTTGAGAGTGCATGCAGACTTTTCTTGAAATCTGATTTATCTGACCTTATTGATGCTCTTTTCGACAGCTGCGTTCCCACGAAAAGCAACGCCATCCAGAGACGACACTGGCACGTTTAGATTTATGGTGCTTGGAGGCGATGACCCTCTTATGGATGAAGCTTGTGAAACCATCCTCGGGGTCAGACACACGGTGTATGACAACGTCGACAGAATACGAGAAAATATGAAGACTAATGTCCGTACACGTAACGTCTCTGTGTTAAAAACTCGCTCCTTCTGGCTGCACAACCTGAAATCGACTAGGATTTTCAGAAATGGGGTAAAATCTATAAAAGCAGACATGAAGTTCTGTGAATCTCTGCTGTTTCCGGGACCTCATGTCTTTCTGCTGGTGCTCGCAGATGTACGTAACTCCGGTAAAGAAGATCTGCTTTTACAAGCTGTGAGTAAAGTCTTTGGGAAGCAAGCTTTAGACTACAGTATGGTGTTATTCATTGGTGAATGTAGAGAGAAGGACATAAGAAGAAACCGTTGTGTGAAAAAGTGCAGAAACAGGTACCACGTTTTAGAGAACACCGAGAAGCTTCTCGATTACGTTGAAACGGTGATGAAAGAGAGAGAAAATAGTTATTTCACAAAGAATTTTGAGTTGACGGAAAGAGCTAAAGATCATTTTCAGACAGAATTTGGTAAGCAGAATTTACAGTATGCTGAACGGGAAAATTCTCTGAGGAGTGAATTGGCAGTGATGAGAAAAGCAGTGGAAGATTTAAGAAAAGAAAACACACAATTGAAGGAACGGCTGGTAGATTCCAAAGGCAGAGCGAATTGGGTTATGTTTGATGATTCTGAAGCCAGAGAGATTCAGTTCAGGAAAGAGTCTGATTTATTTGACACTAGAGAGAATCTGTTTAAAAAAGAGCTTAACGCATCTGAAGCTAAACCATATCTGTTCAGAAAAGAGTTGGATGATTCGGAAGCTAGAGAGAGTCAGATTAGAAAAGAGTCGGGTGAATCTAAAGCCACAAAGATTGAGATCAGAAAACTGCTGGATGAATCTAAAGCCACAGAGATTCAGTTGAGAAAAGAGCTGGATGAATCGAAGGAAAAAGAAGTCGAGTTAAATGTTGACCTTAAGATTCTTCGAAGTGAAATAGAGCAGCTCAGAGCCACAGAAAAAGACTTACAAAGGAATCTGAGGGAGACAAAGGCTAAAGAAGCCTTTCTGTTGAAAAAAATACAATCAGAATGTGACACGATACAGAGAAATGAAGAACTACAAGTGAAAGAAAGGGAGCTGTGCGAGAGACAGAGAGAACTGGAGTTCAGAGAGAGAGATTTGGCTCAGAGAAACACTCGGTCCGGTGGATCAGAATCTCAGAAGTACATCAGAACGCCGCTTGCTTCCCCTGTTGGTAAGGATTTTCACCACTCGCTCTTTTCTTGAAAGGTACAAATAAATGTTTGAAATAAGAAAACTGTAAGCAGCAGGTTTGAGGATGTTTAATGATGTCTACAGATAAATTCAGACTTCATGAGGGAGACGGAGCAGAGAGCAGTGATGGAGATTCACGTGTCACAGGATCAGATGGGACTGAAGGATTGTGGGATTCTGTGACACGAAACAATCTGCAGTTTGACCCACCCAACCGTAAGAAACATTTTAAATAGACCGTTTTAACTATACTAAACTAATGTTTTCCAAAAAGCTAAATACTTTAACTTAATCCTTTATCAACAGTGTCTGAACGTGAATATAAATCTTTACATTATCTGAGGTGAGTTTAGAAATGGCAGTTTTCCAGTTTAGTTAAAGTTATGTATAATATTTAAGCCTATATTTCATTTGATTATGATAAAACATATACATTTTAGAATGAAAGTTTCAGTTAAGGATAATAACCCAGGGGAAACACCATATGTTTTTGACTCTGATAACACACATCTTATGGTTATTTAAAGGTTACTTATATATCACCAGATCATGCATGTCATTATTTTGGTAAATATCGTAACATGTTTGCTTGTGTGCACATCTGCAGGGCAAATTCAGGCGCACGTTACATCTGAGGCTTTATAAGTAGATGCAGCATCGGACCCTGTGATGAACTCTTCTCAATGAACAGCGGTCATAAAAGTATCTTACGACACACTTCTTCTGAATGGATGAACATTAACAAATGTGTCTACAACAAATATAGCCGGAGTGTAGCCTATGCTGCCGATAAAGAATATATCAAATGTTTTCATGTATTTCTGTAAAATAGAAAATTATCAGTGGATCACACTGTGGCTGTGCTTTACATTAAAGCTTTCTTAATATTTTACCTCCCTTGAATAAATATGTGTTTAACTCTGTTTATTATTGATTCAGTTTGTTAGTCTGGTGTTAAATGACAATAGTCAGACATTAAGAGAAATCAAATGCACATGTGTAGAAAAATGCCTTTTCCTCGATGTTGCCAAGGTGCTGCACACTAGATGCTGTCATGACGTCACGCTGCGTTTTACATTTATTCCCCTTTATGTCAAGTATTATTGTTGTAAAACGCTATATATAAAAACTGTGATGAATAAATGTAAAAACGTACTTCACTTTTTCATCTGGTCCTTCAAGACTTCCAATAACATTAATCATAATTCAGAAAAATATTACCATAGACCTGCTGTTTGAATTTACACTTCATCTTTTTGTCTCTGTTGTCTCATTCCTTCAGAGCGTCTTTAGGATGATGGTAAGTAACTTTAGACCCCCTTTTACAGATTTGTTTCTACAACTAACTGCTTAAGCAGTTCTACAACTGCTTAAGATCAAATACAAAATAAAATGATTTGTTTTTGTCCTCCTACCAGTAGTGATTCTGTATTTAAAGCCTAAATTCATGTGCAATATGAAGAGTATTAGCAAAAACATTTAAAAAAAACCATTCCAAGCAATATCAATAAACTGATTTGGGATTTTAGATTAATTAACAAAAACTAACACAATAAAAACCTATTCGGATAATCAAAAAGAACATTTTGATAACAGAGTTATCTGTATAATAAACTCATTTAGACAATATACTTTTTGAAAGCATGTGAAATACCAGCACAAGATGAAGATACTGGTAACCGTGAGTTAATTTTTATTGTTCTCTTGTTACGCTTTCTGATTTAGAGTTATTTGCTTAAATCACCATGTGAAACCACATTGTCAAAATTGCAGATTACATAATGTCTTTGTCAAAATAAAGCTTTGTAATAAAAATTCTGAACCTTCTGAGATATTTATTGTTAGAAAGGCTGTGTCGCGCTGATACGTCAGCCTTCATCGGCCGTGAGAGTCACTCAGCAGAAGGTGCTAGCGGGAAAGAAAAAAAACATTATTCATGAAAATGACATTTCATGCAGTGTGTTATGTTGCAGTGTTTGAAAGTAAGCAGTCTGCCAAATTGTAAGTCCGAAGATAAATGAAAAAGAAAGTTAATGGCTTGTAAAAAAGGGAGTCGACTCAGAATCAGCCAAATGAGACGTGACCTAGTCCGAGTCTCTAACCGCCACGTATCTACGTCACTAGAAATATCTACGTGATGCTTGTGCATCATGTCTAGAACCTTAAACTACCAAAGGAGGAACTTCTGAAGAAACAATGGTTACAAATCATTTTTCAAACGACACCAAAGGAGTATAACCCCAGGGGTCATTTCACCAAAGATTGCTTCAATAATCTTGGCAGTATATATTAAACGACTATCCTTGAAAGAGGGGGAAATACCAACTTTATTTGGAACTGTTAGCTCAGAATCACAACCTGATCTTATCTTATTTAAGTCTTAACTTCAGTAAATATTTGTGTACCTTATGTGTGTGTTGGGCTAATGCATATAACACCAATGTGTACCGTTATTTCTGTATTCAGTAAACGAAAACGTGTTCTGTGGTATAAAGACAATGCCAGACCTCTTGATAAAGAGAATGTGATGGAGATTGATGTCAAAAGATCGGTTGTGACTGATGAAATAAAACATGTGAGACGAAACAGCCACCCAACCGTAAGAGTTCTCTTATTGTCATTAAAAGAAAATATTTCAAATATAATAAACTTTATTTAGTGAATCTTCCCCTGAAAGATAAAAGCGTTAATCTGTCTGGTCTTTGTCTGAAAGTGGTCTTGTCTTGTGTACAGAAATCTCTCTGCCGAATTCTTCTTTTCATTGCCCACAGCACATTATCTGATCTTAGGTGTACCTATCAAAACTGTTTAGTTGCCACATGAGACCCGTTCAGACAGACAACTTCCTGTTCTAAAAAAAAAGAAACTCCCACTATTCAGCAGATGGAGAAAACTCCTAAAGACACAAATGGGAATCTAAAGAAAGGAGGTTGGGATAGAGAAGACATGAAGATGGAGGAGCCCATAGAAGTAATAGAAAGAGCAAAGAGACAGCAGGACACCAGTAGATCACAACTTGGCCTTGTGAACCCTGGCTGTAAGTACTTTCATTATCTTGAATCTCACAGGGTGCTCAAAAAGTGTACAAGTAACATGGGCAGATCTGGAGAAATCGAGGAATGCTTTGTTTTTTATCTTTAGCGCCTGAAGAAAATGAAAAAGAGGTGGAGACGAAGAGCAGAGAGAACGATTCACAAGTCAGGGAATCAAATGTCTGTGAAAGATTCAAAGTTGTGAGAAGAAACAGCATGTTAGAGCCGCCTCAAAGTAAGAATTCAAAAGCATACTTGCAATAGTTCCACTTCATTATATCTTTAGTTCATCTCCATAAAGTGCATTAAGTACAAATTAGTTTTTCCAATTTAGCAGACCGATTAAGTACACCTACAATTGCAGGGTATTGTTTTATTAATGACATATATTGCAGTTATGTGATTTACCACAACTGTCACAACATCGGGCCTGTGATCATTGTGGCCCCCCTGTGACAGGCATCCCTTATCTTTCTTTTTAGATGGTGGCCACCCCACTTAACATTTTTAGCATATAAACGCTATAACCGTGACATCAGACTTTACTGTTGTTTCTTGTAATAACAATGTTATTTAATAAATAAGTTTGCTCTTTTGCAATATCTCACTAGCAAACAATTTTTACCATCGTTGTTGTCACATTTCGGTCTCTGTGACATGCTTGTTGTGGACTTTTAGTTTGTAATCCTTAGTTCCTGTTTGCTGTGTCATAGTTCTTTTGTTCATTGGTCCCCCAGGTGTAGCCCTCAGTTTGTTTATATACCCCTGTGTTTCTCTTGTTAGTGGTCCGGTTTGGTTGTTTTGGTAATGATGATGTAATCATGTAGGATCCAAATGTAAGCAGGTTTTATATAAAAGTAACATCCAGGGAAACCAAGGCAGAGAACACGGCACAACAAACACATTACAAAACAACAAAACCGGACCACTAACAACACAGGGGTATATACACAAACTATTACTACAACATGACACAGCAAACAGGAACTTAAGGAATACAAACAACCAGAGGAAACAGATACGTGACAGTTATTATATGACACGTTGTCCAACTATTAGTTCAACTGAGATATTTTTGCTCTTTCAACATTTCAGAAATGTAAATTTTTACAACTCATTGGCTCAGCTAATGTCAAAACTGAGAACGTGGTCCAGAAATACTTTTATCAGTTTTGCAAGTGAGACAATAATAAATTGGAACGGCTTATAAATGACATGCAAAAGCATAAGATATGCACCTAAAACTTGCACTTTTATATGCACTTTTCTTTAGTGTCTGGTGTCTCTGAAGACGAAGCTTTGGCTCAAGACACACTCTGAATGGACAAATGCATCCAGCCACAGTCCCTTTTGATGACATGTATCTCTGTTTCATCTATTAAGATTTTTTATTATTTAAATGAAAATCTGTGGCCCATTCTGTGAAAAACCCAGCTAAAGTCATTGTTGTGATTTACGGTTTCCGACATAAAATCTGTACATCATGTAAAGAATATTCTGTTTAATATAACCTGGATATCCTTAATATTGACTGAGTACGACCATGTCAACAGAGAAACGGAAAACTCAGAGTATCCTGTTTTCTGGGGTTAACTTACTATGAGTTTGCACTTACCCCCAGGATAACACACTTATTATTATTATTATATTAGCTTTTGATAAATAGTATATTCACAATAAAATACATTCATATTGTTAAAGAAAACTGTAAATGTAATTTAACAGTCAAGACAGGAGAAACTCTCTCCAGTGCAGAATCTTATATCTCATTATCATTGATGGTTTTGTGACATATACGGGGAAGTTTTGAGAGTAATTTAGCTGATAACCTCAACATTTGGTTCCAAAAATAGAGATTACTTCCAGAGTATCTACTGTATATCTACGAATTTTTTGAAGATGACCTGCTCCGGAGCAGTTTATGTTCCAGGGTTAGTTTATAGAACAAGTTGAATGATTCTAGTAAATAATATCTAATGGTTTATTTATTTATCATATTTAGCATGAAGTGAATGTTTGGCTGTAAAGATGCGTCTTTAATCTAGATTTAAATTGGGCAGGTGTGTCTGATCCTGGAATAATATCAGGAAGGTTATTCCAGAGTTTAGGTGCTACGTATGAGAAAGCACGATAAAGAAAACAAGTTCAGATTCACTTTGGATATACCTGTATATATGACTTTATTTTGAAAAGAGAGAAAAAGTGCCATGTATAATGTAAAAGAGAAGCGAAGTGGATTTGCTTTGGATCGCTTTTATACTGCTATTAAAGAGTTTCATTGTAAGACTCAGGAAGCATGTTTCTCTTTTATTTCACCACAAATGCATGGAGAAAACCAATCTGGAAATTTGTCTTCTCTTGTCTGCTCTCTAGTGGTGCGAAATCTCAGAGAGGTGTATTCACATATTCATATCCACAGTGAAATCAAATCAAAACCACTTGATGGCGCACTATAATGAAATGAACATCACATTTGTCATTACAGTCAGGGCCCTACCGTACACCCGGCGCAAGGAACAGCGCAAGTGTTTTGCTAGTTTCAGCTCGATGAAGATCTCCTTTTCCCCTCCTATTTTGAGGGTCTGAAAATAGACTGAGCCATAGTCCAAACCTTGGATGCGCCCGAAAGCTCTAAAATGCTTTCTGCAAAACAAACAAAAAAGAAAGCTCTCTGCCTTCGAAGTCAGCATTTCAAGGTAGGAAGGCATTAAGCACGTCCGAATCGATTGTTTGCTTTACTTCCTGTCTCCTACCTCCTTCAGGCTTCTCAACATGCCACTTAGTTTCCTCGCTCCTCCATCCTATGACCCGGAAACCGGTCAAGGTCAGCCATCTTTAAGGACATCTCAATTCTCTAATTGCACTGGAAGGAGGCGAGAAGCGAGGAGCGAGGAGGCTTTCTGAGGAGTCATGAGCAAAGCTACACAGGTGTTTTATCCACTAAACCTGACGCGCGTCACATCTTTAGATCATCTTCATACAGGCATCAATGTGATAATTACGCTTTTATTTTTGTAAATGTATATCTATTTCAGACAGTATAGTTAATATTCATATAGTTTATTTATAACATACATTTGGCCTTTCTTCCCTCTACTTTTAAGCATATTTTAACTTATTTTATTTAAGTGGCGATTATCCCTTGCCTGCAATGATCTCCTTGCTGGTCTTCCTGCAAATGCCATCAAACCACTCGAGCCGGTTCAGAACGCAGCAGCACGCCTCGTCTTCCAACTGAAACCCTTTAGTGTGAAGTGATGCCCTACCACTACCTGTTGAGTCTGATGGGAGAGACTTTGATTGACACACACCATGATAAACTAAATAAGGACTATGATGTTCTCTTTTGAACACACGGGTTAATGTCATTTTCATACCTATAAAGAACTGGAGCCATTAAAAAGTATTTTGACACTTAAGATGTTGTATGCATGGCATTTTAAAAACATGTGTCAACTTTTTTATTTACAAAACAAAATATACAGCATTATATGACAGAACATATAGCCACATCCACTGCATTGAGCCTTAAGATATTAAACTAGTCTTAAGAACTCTGTGTGTGTGTGTGTGTGTGTGTGTGTTATATACATATTCTAACACAGCCCCATACCCATTTGTTCAGAGACCAATGATTTATTTTCTGTTTGTCAAATCTATACTTGCAGCAGTTCATTCTGACAACTGAGAAAAACCCCAAAGAGCTTAAGTGTCTCTGTTTAAGATCCTAAGATAACTTTGAAGTGGATAGTGTAAGGTGGAGAAAAATAAGAGAGAAGTACCACCCACTGGCCCACTCCGAGTGGGTAGTGATGTAATGAGGGGTCAGCTGTGGCCTAATGGTTAGAGCGTTGGGCTTGTGATCAGAAGGTTGCCGGTTCTAATCTCAGTGCCAGCAGGTCATGACTGCAAGACACCTTACCCCTGATTGCTCTGCAGTAATGTGCCACTGTATAAAACTACTTGTAAGTCGCTTTGGATAAAAGCGTCTGCCAAATGAATAAATGTAAATGTAAATGTAAATGTAATGATGTGTTCTTCCAGCAGGGGCTGCTGGAGTCAAACCATGAGCCCTAACATGGCAAGCACCCCATCTAGTGGACAGAATTAGTCACCTTTGCCCTTTTTCTACAATATTTTCACATGACAGAGTTGTTTTGTTTGACTGATGATTGAACTACTCAAATGTCACAAATACTGATAATAAAACTGCTTAGATTTCATGGTAACTGACAGTCAACAGAATCAAATGACAGAGTCACTCTTAACACACAACATCACAAACTATCCCATCACTGACCGTATGTTCTTACCCGTATATCTGAGTGTACACTTTATATATAGAACTTTCTATCAGTGTTGATCTGACCTCATGTCAATGGGAACTCGGTTCATTCGCCAAACTGTTGAACTCAAAGATTGAAACACACAATTTATTTGGAAATGACACACATCCGAGTCAATGAGTCAGAAGAGATGGGCTAGTTCTCACAGGGAGGACAAGTATGAATTCAATTGAAATCCAAAAGTCCAATCTGACAAATCTTCTTTCATGCTGCTTTCAAACAGCACAAAAACCCCAGTGAGAATGTTCCCAGCAGAGAGTGTCTTCCTGGAGGAGAAAACCTCTACAAACATACATATATTACAACAACATCAATAATAACCTCACTGGTGCCTGCACACCTAAATGAGTCTGTCCCGAACTAAGACGGGAAACCCGAGGATGAGCGTTTATAATCTGATAATGAAATCTCATTGATCTGATGATCACATTCAAGATATTCCACCTACACAACATCCAACAATGACACGTGTGCTTTACAGCATTATTGAAATGAGATGCTGCCTTATGTTTTCCCCATATGACGCCATACAAACAAACCCCTTGATGTTATTTACCGTCATAAGAAGGAAGATGTTAGTTTTACAACAATGTAAGCCAATATAAAAAATAACAGAGATAATGATATATATGAAGATCTCTTTATATAGAGTTTTAAAAGAAAAGCTCACCTAAGAATTTAACAATGTCTTTTGCTATTTTATTCACGTTCATGTGGTCACTTTAATAAATCTGACATGGCAGATGAAATATTCATATTTGGGTGTACTGTCACTTTAAGAAAGCTTAACCCACTCATCAGAATATTTACACCTTGCTTTCTATTAATGTTTTATATGGAGCATGAAAAGCTGTATTGTTTTCCTCTCAATCCTCTTTTGGTCAAAACGAAACTGGTTTTATCAAACACCCGAAGTAGACAAATAAGGAAGTGTGGAGGAGAAATAGAAACAATCCAAAACTGATGATTATTTCTGGCAAAAATAACCGAGGCTATAACAACCAAACAGAAATGTTCAACCAACACATCCATGTTTGTCAATCGTCGCGTTTCTTTATCATCTATGAATTTCCCCGTTCTTTCATACTTCAAAGAATTTAGAAGATCTCATAGATGACATTGTTTTTTTCCCGCCAGGAAACTCCGAGTGAATCCGGATCGACGGCAACGAAACTACACTTCAAAGGTGCCGCGGCGCACGTGTCTCTTACGTCACACAGGGTACAGCAGCAAATGGCAACAGAGTAACACTGGAGATCAGACTCACACACTGCTGTTCATCTCTACAAGAGTCACACACATTCAGATCAGTAAGTGATTCTATTCTGTCATAATCTTGAGTTTACATCAGATCAACCTGTTTACTCTTTTCAATGTTGTTTCTAATGTTGCTTATTCGATTCTGTGTGGTTTTCATGTCTTCAGTGTTCACATTGATCAGATGCAGTGCATTTAAGACAATAATATACTGCACATATATATTTAATAAGAGAATCAAACACATGACATTGATATGTGCCGTACAGAAACAATGTTTCAACTTGTTGAGTTTTTTTCTGTTTGTGTCATTGTGTACACATCAGTGAAGATTCAACCATATAGTAACACATTGCTTGCTTATTATTGTCATTTTGGAATCGCACGGATTTAGACATGTAAACATGTTAAAGGTTTTACATTCACCACTTTGATTATGGTCTGGATCAGATAGCATTTATAATTCATACGATGGAATTATCATACAAAATGCATTGTTACGATATGTGCTATGAGATTCTTTCAATATAAATACAATGTCAATGGTAAAGTATATATATATATATATAAATCCTTACAGTCTGATTTCATCACTGTACTGTGTTAGAGTTTTATGAGATATTGACATATTCAAAGTTCACTTATCTTAAATCTTAAAGTAACTCTGTATGTAAGTCTGATCTGATGCACACAAGAACTCTTTGCTGCAGATTGTGTGTGCGTGTGTGTGTGTGTGTTGGGTGAGTGAGTTTACATTAAACATTAGTTATGTACCTACAGTAAATAGAAACTTACTTTTAAAAATAAACCGAGAAGTTTTCTCTGTAAAAGTGTGTCAGCGAACCAGAGTCTTCCCTATTTGGCTTTTCTTAAGAAAGTAATGGTGTGGTATGTGGGTATAGTTATGTGGGTGTCTATATCCCGAACGCTGAAAAAAGATTAAATTCATAAATTCATGAGTTTATTTTCCTAACGTGAGTCACTGAACACTGAGATACCCCACAGCCCACTCTTTCTGAAACTCAAAACCAGAGCACTCTTTCATTCTTCATGTAGATCCATCATGTCAGCACTTTGTGTGTGGTTTTCTGTGTGTGGGGGTGTTATTTTTGGAAGAAGAGTGGATTCATGTCAACGTGTGGGTGTTTTTTAAACTTACAAAATCTTTTTTTTTTGCTGTGACAATAACCTACAGTAACCTGAGAGGGAAACTCAGAAGTTTCCTCATGTGCCTCAGTGATTCCTATCATAATTATGAATATGACTTGACGTGATGATAAGATCTGTGTGTCATCTGCACGTGCCGTTGGGAAAACACTTCTTTACACACCCAGAAACCTTAACTACAGTTGACTCGTGTGTTTTATAATAGCTGATGCTCGGCATGAGATGATGATGCACATCTGCCAAATGAAGAAACGTAAATAGATTTTGTCCATGTTCGTCTTCCCTGAGCTTAGAATCACACATACATTGAGCGGGAACACAAATATGCTTTGTAACGCTTATAAGTGCAGCTCGTGTTTGTTCTTCATTTGTATTTGAGGAAATGAGTTGTTATTTTTCTGTGAAATGCTGATTCACTTCAGATTCACACCACACGACTCATTACCTTTTCATACTGACCATCAGTTTTGACCTACAGGAGACGATGAGAGAATCGCTGATGTTGGTGTTTCAGGCTCTGCTCTGGCCCGCTGTCTCAGGTGCGTCTCAAATTCAACTCTCTGTTTACTCTTGGATCAGATCTTAACTCTTTCAAATCTTTTCAATCCTATTCTCATTTGCGTTTTAATGTCTCCTATTGGAGAAATGTGTTAAAGAAACTATGAGAACATAGTGTAAATGTCTTCTTTCAGATGCCGTGAAAGAAATATAATTTTCATCTGGGTGTTAAATCAAATTTAACTTCTATGCCTGCAAATATACTGTTTTAAAAGTAACTTTAAAGGGACATTTCACCCCAAAATTAAAATCCTTTAAGGTGTTCTAAACCTGTATAAATGTCTGTGTTTTGCCATAAACAAAGGAAGATATTTGGAAGAATGTCAGTAACCAAAAAGATCTCATCCCCCATTTACTGCCATAAAACTAAATACACTGGGAGTCAATGATGGATGAGATCTGTTTGGTTACTGGCATTCTTCAAAATATCTTGCTTTGTGTTCATCAGAACAAAGACATTTGCACAGGTTTGGAAAAATCTGAGGGTGAGTAAATGATGACAGAATTGAGATTTTTGGGTGAACTGTACCTTTAAGTCACTTGTTATTTTCAGCAGTATAAAATGTTAGTGAAAGAGAGCAGTTTGACTTATATTTGCTTCTTTGCCCCTTCAGCCCTGTTCACAGTTGAGATTGAGCAGAGTTCATATGAGGCAAAGCTACATGATGACATCAAACTGGTGTGCACGTTCTCCAATGTCAAAAGCCTTTCTGACCTCCACGTCATATGGCGCAGAATCAAGCCGAAGCCCGAAATGGAGGTCTATAGATACAGAAGAGGCCGAAAAATGCAGAACTTCACCGACCCGGAGTTCAGGGAGCGAGCTCATCTCAACCACGAGGAACTGAATCACAATCGAGCCGTATTACAATTAACAAAGCTCAGGATCAAAGATTCAGGAATATACCAGTGCATCATCAAAGTGGGAGATGATGGAGACTATGATGGAGACTACAAAGACATCGAACTCAGTGTTACGGGTGAGTCTCAAATCATGTGTTGCGTGCTTTGGTTATCTATCGCACGGTTGAAACGCTCACCGCTGTCATCTGTTTCTCCGTTTCCAGCACTTCACAATTCAGTAAAGAAACAAGTGAAGAAAACGGAATCCAAAGATGAAGTGGAACTGTCGTGTGAGTTCGAGGGACACCCGCTGCCGCAGATTCTCTGGAGCGACGGACATAATATGAGCCTCACGGGGAAATCCAGAAACAGCACACGCTCCACGAATGAAGATCTCTTCAACGTCACCACTGGACTGACGGTGAGACGAGACCTCTCGAGAAACTACACCTGCTCCTTCCTGACAGAGGGTCGAGTCAGACAGACGGCCACCTTCATTATTCCATGTGAGTTTGACATTTGTATTTATAAATTCATCAAACACTGTAACCCAATGTTAGTTATCACACATGTGAAACGTGTAGGACTTGACATTCACAGAAACTCCGTCTGTCAGCCCACTCGCTCTTGTTTTCCAACGCTGGTGATGTATTGGGTGTGAGGAAAATTTGCCCTCGGGGCAGAGAGGGCGTATGATACGACAAAACAGATACTTTAGATGAATAAAGTAAATGGAAAAGGCGTACATGTATTGCTGTGTTTTTCCAGCAGACTTCAGATCAGACAGTGTGATTAAAAACAGCACAGCGACTATAATGTCTTTACAGTTGTTTTTCCTGAAACCAACTTTAGTTTTAAAATAAAAAAGATTTTCTGTTTAGAAATGTGGAGACAAAATACATCATTTATTTTGTCTGCGTTGCTCAAATGAAGTCTTGATGTTGTGATTTGTGTGAGATGTAAATATGTTATTGCAATCAAATGAATATCCTTTTAGATTTGACAGACTCGTCAATTATTTCTTTAAAAACTGACAGCAATTCAACGATATCAAATAAATAAAAATATCATCTTAAATTTCAATAGAAGAATTACTTTCATAAAACAATGACGCGCTTCACATTAGATTTTCGATGGCAAACCGTATCAATTGAAATGTAATGTTCATTTAGTCTGATGAATGGAGTGTAATGTTTAATCTCTGTTTGCAGATGATATTCCTTCCGGTTCTTCTCATCAGTATGTTTGGGTTGGCGCTGTGCTGGTGGTTGTGTTACTGGTCATTATCTTCATCTCCATCATCCACCATAGAAGAAAACACAGTATGTCATTTCCCATGATTCCATCCACTGTTTACTGGGCTACTTTTGCTGTTTAAATGATACCGCGGTGTTACCATGTTTTGTTTTTTGCTCCCTGAATTCTTTGTAAATCGCTTTGGATTAATGTATTACATTACGGTAGGTCTTGGAGTACCCGTTAAAAGCCCTGGTACACAAATAGGGGAAATTGTTCATTGTGTGAATTATTGTTTACATATACGGAGATTCCATCACCATTTATGATTTATCAGATACGGTGAGATTTACCAGGGTAGATTTGTTAGTCAGCAGTGTCTTTTCAGTCAGATGACAGTGAGTAATTCCCTCGTATTTTCATCTCACGCTGCACCTTTAAAATGTTTAAACCATGACATTTCATTGGAAGGTTTCAGTTACCTTTAAAAACACATTCCGCACGGCCTTACATGCTGAAACAGGAATAAACCTCTCATATCCCGTGATAACACATCACTGACTATCATCATGGCAACTGTTGCCATACACTGTGTTATCAGACAGATTGATGCTCTGTAGAGAACACAGATGCTTTATTAACACCAGACAAGGCCTCAACAACTTTCCTCTTTGCTCCCTTAACATTCACAGAACCGTTCTGTTGCCTGCAATGTTCTTTATGAGGGTTAAAAACAGACTATGAACATGATCTTTGAGGAGAAAGAACCTTTAATTAAGAGAAATGAGTGTGTAGAGATGTATTACATGAATGTAGATTGAAAGGATGTAGGTGAAATAATGAGAAGTGTTTGAGTTCATTTTGAGATCTTCAATAATATTGACTTTTGACTGAATAAATGTGAGCTCAGTTTGACACATTGTTGACGTCTCTTCTGAAACTCTAATGACAGACACATTCGTGAGACTCTTCTTCCCAGGATAAATATCTGAGACATGAATGAGACTTAAAGGGAGTGTAGGCAATCCTGTTTTTTGTCATGCTGGTTGGAAGTCTCTTAACATCCTGATAGCAAGAAGTAAAGCCAAACATTGGTATTTTTATTATTATATATCATCTGTGAAAGGCGAAGGGTCAAGAAATGTTGGATCAGTGCGATGTGTAGGCAGCGGGACAATGGCGGACGGAGATCGGGTACCTGTTCATTATTGCAGTTATGTCATTCACTTTGTACTGTAATGTTTTGTCACCGGTGAATGTGACATGACTTCACTTGAACCGATTCAACAGCTTCCGGTCAGTTCGTGTGTTTTGGAGGAGGCGTGGCTTTAGATGGTGATTCGCGAGAGGGAGGGATCGTTGCACTGCTAGCAGGCAAACGTTAGCGTTTACCAAATGATCTACTTAATGAAGCAAACCTTTCCATTTGCTCTCCGTTTAATCTCATCAATGTCTAAGAGAAAAGACTGAGATTTTTAAAGAAAGGTCACAATTTTGGAGTATCAGCTGACCTCGGGCTGCTCGACTATGACACAAATCATAATCGCGATTATTTTGGCCAATATTGAGATCCCGATTATTTAACACGATTACTCATTAACCTTTAAAACAACATATAAAATAAAAAAACAAGGCTTTTAAACGCTGAATTTAACTGAAAATAAATAGCACTGCTGAACCGCTGTAAAGGAAAGGTGTGCATTTATACTATAAGAAAACAGAGGATCCTTGCTAAATGGAATCGTTTACCTCGATTATTTAGTTTTTGTAATTGTTGAAGGCCAAAACTGACGATTACGATTAATTTTGGATGAAGTGCACAGCCCAAGCTGACTCACGTGAATAACATCAGTCATGTGCTGTCACGCTCATACGAGACTCGCTCATGCGTTCACAAACAGCTGATATCACCAGACATCTGTTTCAACACTGAAAGACCTTTTCATGACGCATCATCTTAACCTCTCCGCTCTGCATGGACAAACACATTCTACAGAGTAACGTGTAGAAACGGGAACATGACGTATAACACAAATAAACGTGTGGTGTCAACAGATAATATTAATTACCAAGCATCAAGAAATGCATTTCCTCTTTTTTTCAATGAGCGTGAATTCCACAGTCAGAAACATCTGCATGTGTGTTTAACTGTCCTCAGGTCAGAAGGACAGAAGAAATGAAGCATCAAGGTGTTCGCCTCAGTTCCCACAAACCCCTGCAAACCCCGACTGTGAGTTTCTTCACTTCTCATCTACTGATTCAATATCTCTAAACATTATAAAAATGTAAAAAGAATGTGAAACAGTGAGGTTTGTTATTGTTATTTGACCAGACTGAATATTTACAGACATGCAAAAATTCATTGTCATCCTTTACTCATCTCGACATGCGTGACTTATGCTGTGAAACCTCAAATAACCTTTCTGAATGGTGTTCTGTGCTTCTTTTCCAGCTTTATTGACAGTAAATGAGAACAGAGCACAGATCGGTGACACAACACCGGAAGGTAAGCCTCAGATGTGTCTCTGATACGGTTATGATTCATTGGCTGTGAATCTATGATAATAGACTAAATAGAACCAGGAAATATTCTTATAATAGAATAAATTACCGCTCTTCGGTCATTGAGAATTTCTCCCGAATTGTATTGTACTGTACAGTTTGCCAGCGTTCAATTTACAACCACTGACTGATGTGATATCATTTGATCGCATTGAATGTCAAGGGACAATAAATTCTGTCGTCCTTTATTCCTCATGTTATTGTAAATCTGTTTATGATTTTTCTTCAGTGGAAGATATTTTGCCAAATGTCTCTGGTGGTTTGTGTTCATACAATGGAAGTGAATGAGGTTCAGTGCTGTTAGGTTTTCAACATTCTTCTAAATATCTTCTTTTGTGTTGTGTAGAAGAAAGCAAAGCTTTTGTCATGACATGAGGATGAATATACAGTATTCTCATTTTCCCTTTAACCTTGGTGATGCCCCTTGCGGTAGTGAAACCTTTGCTTGTAGGAGCGTGTACCAGTACCGTCGACAACCATAACCGTTCTGATTGAATTGTGTTAACATTATACAGTGTATTGTGATAAACGTACAGTGTGCTGTCATGCATGGGATATAAAGCACATCAGAGCGTCTCATATGATAGTGAATCATTGAGCTGATGATTGATGGGTGAACGTTAGTCATGTGTTCTCTTTGACATACGAGTGTTTGCTTGCCTTTCATTTGTGCAGAGCATATGGAAAAACTTCAGACTCAGAGAGATGATCTGACACAGCAGTATTCACAACCTGTCAGAGATGAAGAATACTGCAATGCCGCTGACATACTGCAATAACACGCTGGCACAGCACGTCAGGTACAAACGCGCACGCACGCACACACACACACACAGATTTCTCTGGAATCACTCACATACACACACAGACACAACAGGAAACTTCCTTAGAAACAGAAATGGATAGATGGAGAAGTTAACTAGTTTAATTATGTGTACATCCTTAGTACTTTTTCAGAGTAACTTACTCAACACTGGTTTTTATGCATTTTGAATATTGGCATACAACCTTTACTGCCTGTATATACTGTAGTTTGGCCATTTTGTACCATACATATCCTATTTTATGATATCCGAATATCACTTTTGACCGCTGCATATGTCTCAACATCTCAGAATTGACAAGTCCGCTTGCATATTATTATCTCAAAATGAACTGTATTTTTCACAATCATTTTAAAGCGCAACACTCTTACTGTACATCATTTGTCTTTATTGTTTAGTAAAAGCATCCAAGAAACCAAGTTGACATTTAAAATAAATTCTGGTATTAAAAGCTCAAGCGTGTCGCTTCTGCAGCAATAACGTCACCTAATGAAATAGCAAAAATGTAGTTTACAAACAGATTACCCGAAAACTTCCCTCGTCTTTCATTGGTTTGTACCTGTAGTAGTTTGCCCCGCCCGTCACATCGTTGCAGAATTATTAGTTTGGCTCCCTATATCTGTCTATGCACAGCATGCACACGTTTAACCATCTCCACTTTTTTCAGATGCCAAAGCGTGAACGTCACCTCAATCTTGCCCGATAAACACCAGACATCCTCCTGCTGGACAAACTGCGGCTCCGGCTGGTGGTGTTTGTGGAAGGGGAATTTTAATAGATGGTCAGAATAAACATTCCTAATGAAACCCCATTAGACGTGTCTGTTATCAGAGAGACGCTCCGAACAGAGAGTTGGATGAAACTCCCAGGAGCGTCAGACGTGATGTCACTGCCGAGAGAATATCCAGCCCTGCCGGACAGAGTTAGGATGATATTGAACCTCATGCCCAGATCAGACCAGTCTCAAACGTGACTATGAAGAACTGAAATTGTCGTACCGTACATTATACATGCAGATTCAGAGCTGCATCTCTTTTCTCCTTGAAAATATGAAATGATGTAATCTGGGTTCAGATCAAAGTCATTTCACAATGTTTTTTATTTTATATTCCCAGAATTAGAAATGAGAACATGATAATGAAACCTTATTGCTTTATCCTGCACTTACAGGAATGAAGCCTGTCTGGAATGTTTACAACCCTGAATGTAGCTTAGAATATATTTCTCGATTGCTAACACACAATTCAAAACAAACTCTACACATAAACGTCCTCATTTTGCAAAGGTTTAAACATAATATAATGAACTATAATGGGCTTTCCTGTAGCTCAGTGGTTAGAGCGTGCGCTAACAGAGCCAAGGTCGTGGGTTCGATCCCAATGCTTTGTAAGTCGCTTTTGATAAAAGCCTCTGCCAAATGCATAAATGTAAATTTATCCACCAGCAAACATTCACTAGCAAAACTGATCAGAGCCTCAGGATAATATCGATAGGAGATAATTGTAATAGTAACTACAGGGCTTTATATTACTTACTGTACAAAAAGCAGTACACACTGTAAATGAGCGACATGTCCCTTTTCTGTCTCCAGTAAACCGTAGCACGTGTACACCCATAAAGTTGTGATTGTCACGTTTATTTTGTAGCATTTGACCTGTTCTGTATTTTTGCAGAACTCCAACATTTTTTGAGAAGAGCAATAAATTGCTATAGTGTCCTGTAATGACATTGGCCCAAAGGTGCATAGGATGCCATGTTCATTTATGCAATGTGTTTGAACTTTTCTTGTCTCGTCTTCTTCATCTACTGCATTGTTGCATTTTGCTCTTTCTGCACTCTTTTATGTTGTGTATTATTATAGACACTTCAATGCTCTTGAATCCCAATGAGAGGTTTTAGTAATTGAGTCTGTGACAGTGGTTAGATCAGGCACTAGCAACGCCAGGGGTTTGCACATACTTAGAAACAAATGTATAGGATAATGCAATGTAAGTCGCTTTGGATAAAAGCGTCTGCCGAATGCGTGAATGTAAATGTGACTGTGATGTAGTGTGAATGTTTCTGAGCGTTTCTGAGTCATGTTTGTGGGAAACGTTTTCGATTTGCGAGTTGCACTTTTAAATGGTTTTGAGTTTAGAGTTTCATTTTGACCCGGAAACATGATGTTGAGGCAAATGGGTGTGAAGTTATGGATTTGTTTTTAGACTTTTGAGAAAAGGAGCCATCATTTCATGAAACGTGTTTAAGCAATCGAGGAAAAACTGTATCGATGTGTCAGATTAACAAAGCCTGTCATACCATAAACCCTCTGTCACACAAGTCCACGGTTTATAGTTGTGTTTTGTTCAAAAGTGAAAGTGAAAACTTTATTTTGTATGTCTTTTTTAAATAAAAGATTATTTTTTAAAACTTGCTTCTCAAAGACCCGTTGGCCGTGCCTTTCTGGTGTTACTTTCACTTTAATTCATCGTCCAAGACGTACTTTTATTTCTGAGAAATCCCCCACAGGCTTAACTGGCAGTGAAAAAGAGGAAGTGTGTGTTTCCCGCAAAAGAAAATCAGACAAAAGTCCTCAGGATATATTTGATCAGCTGTAACACTCATGAAGGAAACTAAAGATGCTTTTAAAGTATTATGACACTATCAGGAACAAATAAGCTGAAACGGCATAGAAGAATAACAATGACAGACACATCACATCTAAAATATTAACAAGAATGCTCAGTTTTGTTTATATATTTATAAATGCTTAGAATTCAGTGTAATGCGCACTTTTTGTTTAAATCTAAGGTGACTTACCAGGTTATGTTCAGTTTACATAAAGTCTGTATATACCATTTGCATGTTTGTCTGACAACTATGGAGGTTTTCCCCGTGTTTCCAAAAGACAGAAAGACAATGATTTCCTGCTTCATAAATTTGCTTTGTAAAGGATAAAAACAAAGGAACTAACCAAACAAACAAGAAAAAAGGAAGAAATTCTTCTGTGCACTAATGTCTGCTGTCAGTGATTCCCCTAAATGATCCTGAATAACCACATTCATGAAACATAAGTTATTCTTTAGTTATGCGATATATTTAAGCATATTTCTTGACAACAACTTAAAACCGGTAAGCCTGAAAAGCACATCAAATATGAACATATTTGCAGGTTACAGCTTTTAACATCTTTTGAGAATAAAACACAACAGCAGAACATTGGCTGTTTTCTTCTGCAAGTTACACACACACATTTCTATCATTTCATGCATTACTGCGTGATTTGGAGAGTCATTTAAAGTACAGAAGAGACACGTACATGAATAAAGACATTATTGTACTGTTTTCACATTTTAATATTTCTGAACTTGTACAGTATGTGAGCCAGCAGTGTGTGTTCCCAGTGGACAACACATGTGACGGTCGGATGGGACTCAAGGGGGCTTTCCAAACAGTTTCTGACCTCTCTTAACCCTTACTGGTGGACATGATGTAAACACACACACACACACACGATTGCACGCACTTGATATTTTTAATTTCCAGAATGATTGAGTTTGAAATCATCTTGTTGTTAAACTATCCATGCAATATTCTAATAATAAGCATTCAAAAACACAGCACACACAAATGATGGATAATATAAAACAGCTTCAATTCAACTCAATTCTGGGAGTGTCTTCTCTCTGATGGATACATACAGTGCCTTATAATCTTACCTTACATAACACAACAGTTTTATCTTGAAGCACAGCCAGTAATGTGACACACCCGACTATTTCAACTCTTACAGAAGTGCTCACAAACATTATGAGCACAACCAAAGACGTATGTGTGCGTGTATCTCTCCCCTTACTCAAACATTACTCATGAGAATTAAACAGCATTTATATGAATAAGCAATCAGGAAGAGCTTTTCCCACTCACGGGTGATGTTGTTAATCATTCCCTTTCATTGTTCTCTTTACTTCCTGCTGTCCTTTACAAGAAGAGTCAGTAACATCCAGTACTACATGACGAGCTGCAATGAACAAGCAATATTTAGAAATGCATGTATAGATTTCAAAGTCTTCTTTTAAAATAAATGAATGCATTTTTCTGTATTTTGGCACAGCTCACTGCACAGCGGGAGAAAACAGACGCTGAATCTTGTCAGTGCATGCACCCTTGACGCTTTCTGGAAAGATTGCATCTTCAGAGACTTTACTGGCATGATAAAGAACCCCTCCCAAAGCATTATATAAAATCATGAAAGTGTGAAATGAATGAGCCTCTGTGTGATTCCAGCAAAGTCCTGTTTTACATTTCAGAAGAAGTCTTAAGGGCCTGTTCAACTCTGGATGTCAGATAAAGATGGAAAACAAACTAGTATTTGACTCTTTTGTCGAGTTAACCCAACCGAAACAGGAATGAAGTGGATTAAAAGAATACCACGACCCTAAACTCTGCCTGACCACAGCAGCACGACACTAAAACAAAAGTGGAAGTGCACAGCAGGTTTATTCTTTCTGTTTCATTATTGCTTAACTATTTTTAGGTTGGACGCAGCGTCTGCATTTGCAAAGAGGTGCAAACAAGGATATAAGTTTACAAAGAGACTAAAGATGATATTAGACTTCAGAATCATCTGAAAAAAAATAGGTTACTATCGCAACAGCTGCTCTCTGAAATATCGAGTGGAGAAATCCACCCATGGGAAGGGCATCCGTTCCTGACCTCTGCAGACGATATGCAACAATTGCCTGCATGAGAAGTGAATATGCTCACTGAAGAAAGGTTGCGCATGCGGGTGCCTTTATGCATTGGGTGAGGGGGCGTGTCCTCGCCTGTCATAGGGCACCTGCACACGCTACCTTTCCTCAGTGAGCATATTCGCTTCTCCTGCAGCATGCGGGGCCCACTTGGTGGATCTCTCCACTCGATGTTCAGAGAACCAGGGTCACGTAACCTGTTGTTCTCTATCATCATCTCGTGTTTGAGATCTACCTATGGGAGGACTGGACAGCTCCCCAGTTGCCCAATACACTCACAGCGAGGCTCCGAAAGCCAGAAGTCGGCCAACTGAAAAGACGGTGCATGACACAATATAACAACCCACATGGGCAGTGAGATGTCCCAGTAAATGTATGGATGACATGTGGCAACAAACCTGATAATGCACATAGATATGAACTGGAAAAAATAACATGCTAGTGACATGTATAAGCCAGGCTTGCGGCCCTGACTAAAGGAGTAAGGCTATAAAGAGCCAACCCCAGATACAGTTTGAGCTACAGGAATCCTGTTAACATGGTTCCCCATGTGTGGTGGAGGCCAGGAAATGAAAAGCTGATCGCCGTTTTTAAAAACATTTGTCCTGACAATGTAAATCCGCAGGCACGCAGAGGGCGTCACCTCTCATCCCCCACAGAGGAAACATGAGGTGGGTGAAAAGCGGATAACTCAATCACCTCCCATGGCACAGCTGGGAAGCATTCGGCATAATTTGAACGAAGAAAACTGCTAAAAGTGCATCAAAAACACGGACTCAGATGCCATGCTGTCTTGAAAGACAGATGTTGAGAGAAATGTCTCCCAAAGTCTCAATAGGCTGTTGTGGCAAAGCCTTCAGCGCCATGAAGAGGTCTCACTCTGGCACAGGTTTAATAGGCACAGGGAACACCGAGCATCCTTCGTGAACCTGCAAATGAGAGGGTTTTGCCCCACTGAAGTGCCATCGAACTCGACAAGACACACAACGATAGCTGCTTAATAGACCTTAATAGAATTGATATAATACCTGCAAAAAGATACAATATCAGAGACTTAACACTGATGTGATACCAGCCTGCGCTTATCACACCGCTCCTTTTTATCCAAAGCGATTCACAGTTCTCTGATTATTTCACAAACGACTTATGTTGTGTTGTCCACCACATCAGTGCCGACGACCACAGATGATTCAACTAAATAAGATCCACTTCTATTTTCTGTGTCGTTTCATTTAGCAGTGATAAGGCTAACAGAGAGCCATCTCTCGCTGAACCCATTCACTCACTTGTGTCAGAGCTCTACAGTGTTTACATTCACTTTCGCTCTGATAACTACCTGCCTGCATTGAGAACACTTGAACTTTGTAGTTTGTTTGGAGATGGAAGAACCAGAAACACTGGAGAAGGGGCATAACTGATCTGTTTTTGTTTTACAAAGAGTTAAGCTCAGTGATTTAAGGTGTTCTTGTGTATTCCTGTCCTTGTTCTGCTGCTACGGCCAAAGCAATTGTACGTGTCCTTTAGGGCTTAACATTTGAAATAAAACACACAAAATGATGATCAGACTTTCGACTGCTTTCTTTAATTACTACATAACATAACACAATACTTGTACTTTTACTTTCATTACTTGAGAAGTAAAGTTTAAACTAAACTACTTGCATTATTTAAGAACAAAAAATGTTGAATACTTTAGTACTTCCACATAAGTGTGGCGCTTAAAGAGCACTTCAACTTCTACTCAACTCACTTTTTTTGATAGAGCACTTTTGCTTTTACTCAAGTCTGGGTCTCTAGTACTTTATACATCTCTGGCTACGAGTTCGGTAGACCAGTGGTTCTCAAACTGGGGGCCGCAAGATGGATCCGGGGGGGCACAGATGTCGTTGCATTTTATGAAATATTGAAATGTACTGCAATTCAACATCAGAAAAATAAATCCATCAGCCTAACGAATTGATGTTCCAGCATTGTATTATTGAAATTGTTGTTGTTGTAATTTTAAGATTTTAAGTCTTTACTTTGGGGGGTGCAACACTAAGGGGGCCTCACAACGGATGATTTAACCGCTGCTGCCCTCTATCGGTGTAAAGGGGTATCGACGTCACTATACAATACATTTGGTTGCACTGTACTTGTATGTGTGTAATGACAATAAATTTAATCCAATCCAATCAAAAAAGCCAATACTGATTAAATAACATTGACGTTTAATCTGTATTTATCTGTATTTTTATTATATATTTTTTTTATTTTGTGTTAGTGTTATTTGTATGCACCATGGGTCTGAGAGTAACACAGTTTCAATCCTCTATATGTATGTACTGTACATGTGGCAGAATTGAAAATAAAGCAGACTTTGACTTTGACTTTGACTATGATACATCTGATTGATTGTCTCGGCATTCGCTGGTGAAGGTCAAGTATCACGCAAATGATTATGGTGCACAAACGGTTTTCAGACAATGTTAGACAATTCATCTAAAACCTTTAAGGATTTAAAATGTTTTTTATGGAGCCATACAGGCAAAACGTTTTCTTTTGGCCTTGAATAGCACCCTTTTTTAACAGCAGGTGGCGTAAAACACCAATCCAGTAATGCACAGCGCCTTTGTGCGACTTCATTGTACTACATTATCTTTTTCTATTTATTTAGGAGATTTTGAAATATCAAAAACATCAGGACATCTAAAAAGTGGCAAACACTAGAGCTGTACACGTTATTTCACAATGCAAATTGTGAAAAGCACTATAGAAATAAAATTGAATTTAAGAAATTGAATCGAATTTCATCCAGTTTGACAGTAAAACTCACGATCAAAACTGAATGCTAGGATGTTTTTTACTCTGTCATTTAAATACAAATGTTTTATGTAAACAAATCAATCCAGAGTTCTTGGTTTTATTAAGACTAGCTGTACATTTATAACCGTATAATCGTATGTGTACAGCAGGCATTTGGGAGATGCTTTTATCCAAAGCAACTTACAGTACATTTATTCTGTACAGTATACACTCATCTAAAGGATTATTAGGAAAACCAAACTAATACTGTGTTTAACCCCCTTTCACCTTCAGAACTGCCTTAATTCTACATGGCATTGATTCAACAAGGTGCTGAAAGCATTCTTTAGAAATGTTGGCCCATATTGAGAGGATAGCATCTTGCAGTTGATGGAGATATGTGGGATGCACATCCAGGGCACGAAGCTCCAGTTCCACCACATCCCAAAGATGCTCTATTGGGTTGAGATCTGGTGACTGTGAGAGCCATTTTAGTACAGTGAACTCATTATCATGTTCAAGAAACCAATTTGAAATGATTCCAGCTTTGTGACATGGTGCATTATCCTGCTGGAAGTAGCCATCAGAGGATGGGTACATGGTGGTCATAAAGGGATGGACATGGTCAGAAACAATGCTCAGGTAGACCGTGGCATTTAAACGATGCCCAATTGCCTAAAGTGTGCCAAGAAAACATCCCCCACACCATTACACCACCACCACCACAAACATGCACAGTGGTAACAAGGCATGATGGATCCATGTTCTCATTGTGTTTACGCCAAATTCTGACTCTACCATCTGAATGTCTCAACAGAAATCGAGACTCATCAGACCAGGCAACATTTTCCAGTCTTCAACTGTCCAATTTTGGTGAGCTTGTGCAAATTGTAGCCTCTTTTATCCTATTTGTAGTGGAGATGAGTGGTACCCGGTGGGGTCTTCTGCTGTTGTAGCCCATCCGCCTCAAGGTTGTGCGTGTTGTGGCTTCACAAATGCTTTGCTGCATACCTCGGTTGTAACGAGTGGATATTTCAGTCAAAGTTGCTCTTCTATCAGCTTGAATCAGTCGGCCCATTCTCCTCTGACCTCTAGCATCAACAAGGCATTTTCGCCCACAGGACTGCCTCATACTGGATGTTTTTCTCTTTTCACATCATTCTTTGTAGAAATGGTTGTGCCTGAAAATCCCAGTAACTGAGCAGATTGTGAAATACTCAGACCGGCCCGTCTGGCACCAACAACCATGCCACGCTCAAAATTGCTTAAATCACCTTCTTTCCCATTCTGACATTCAGTTTGGAGTTCAGGAGATTGTCTTGACCAGGACCACACCCCTAAATGCATTAAAGCAACTGCCATGTGATTGGTTGATTAGATAATTGCATTAATGAGAAATTGAACAAGTGTTCCTAATAATCCTCTAGGGGAGTGTATGTCAGTATGTGTTTCATAGCACAATGCTCCACCGACTGTATCTTACATAGCCAGACCATTAGACTTCATACTGACCTTCATAACCAGTCCATGGGCATGACGTCTGAGGCTGAGACTACCAACTGAGCAACAGGTACCATTTACATTCATTTAGCAAACGCTTCTATCTTACAAATGAGACAACATGTATTATTTCATCAATGAATCATTGCAGATTTGTATTTTGACTCAACATGAAAAGTGAAGGAGCAGAGAATTCCTCCAGTCTCTCAGCGGTTCAGTCGTTCTGATGGAGTGATTTCTGTTCACCTCTTATCTGTCGATGTCCGTCATATTTATGAAAGAGTGCTTTACGCATCCGTCCGTATCATAATGACATACTGCAGAAATACGTACAGCTGGGCAAAGTCCTATGCTGTCCTTTGTATCTTATCTTCTTTGAGTCAGTGAATGATAAGTCAATCTTGTTCTTCTGTGGCTTCTGATGATCCAGATATGAACTTTCACACCACATGATCTCTCCAGAATCTGCTCTGAAATATCAAGCTGTTTATTTACAGCAATATCAAACAAATTTTGAAAAAAGTTTTGAAATAAGAGATAAAGGCCATAGTTATATGACGAGAAACTGCTTAAATAATCTTTTTGTAATGTCAAGCATGATATGGAGATGTTTTATAGACACAGATGGGTTCTGGTTTGTTTTGCTTGTTTGCTTTACTGTGGACCTTTAGTAAGACTTTATTCAGCGCCGCAAGGAATTTCCTTCTTTAGTCAAGTCAGTTGTAATTAATGTCAAATTATGTCTTAAGTCTAGTCTAGTCTAGGTATGACTAGTTGCATTGACAGCAGTGGATCTCAACTGGCATTTCAGGAATGTTGCATTGGAAATCCAATGACGCATCATCACACACATCAAGGTGAATTTGCTCAAAAACGTAGGTAAGATATTGTATATAATTCTTATTAAGATAAATGTTTATGCTTGTTCGTTGTAACCATATTCGGATCCTAATTGTAATATTATGGATGATTCCCCAATGAACCCAACTGAATTGCACTGAGAAAAGTTGGATTATTTCATTACAAGTGTGGAAGTATCACAGATTTTGCTCTATTTATTTGCATTTAAAAAAAAGAAACGAGATGCGATCTCTAATCATTCACCTCACACATTTTTATTTCTTTAAAATTAAAAAAGTTATGTAAAAAAATATACTATTTCAAAAACAAAGATATATGTTTCTTTCAAATGGTTCACGGCAGTTAAAAAGTTGAACATAACATCACTGCTAATATTGTTTTGGCTCCATTATGTTAAACATTTTATCACAAATATGTGTTCAACACAGTAAACATAAAAGGAATTGTTTTCATACTTAAATACCAACAGAAGAACTCAACACATATCACAGTGTTTCACGGTGCTTCAATAAAGCTGTTTCTGTTTTTCAACATAAATAATAATTGTAATTTCTATCATGAATAGGCCTATACAGATATATATATATATATATATAAACAGTTTCTTTAAACATCTATTAAATATTTGTATCCATAACTTTACAGCTTGTATTTCAAAGCTCTGTTATGGTAAATTCTTCAAACGCTCATTTCACACTTGTGTCCATAATGTAAACGTTTGTTTCATTATAAATCATCAACGATGGACACTGAATGCTCAGACTGTGATGGTGATCCAAACATGTTGACGTCTGTGTAAATAAATCCTCTCAAGTCTCATCTTGAAGTGACTTTCATTCGAGGAGAGAGAGATAGAGAGACTTCCTTAAGTCTGTTTTAATCCATGTTTCACTTTCCATCCCAGCAGATGAGTCAATGAGCGGTTTATGACATACTGACTGATGAACATCACGAGGAGAGCAATAGATGACCGACGTAGAAACATCTAAAGAGAGAAATTAGATGCATTAGCTTGTATCATCATAACTATCTTCAGTCTTTTTTGCTCTTTAGTTTCTCACCTCATCTTTGGCTCCCTTACATTCATCACAACGCAGCTCTAAACACACGTCTGCATCTGATGAAACTAGAGTTAAAAAGATACATGTCAGGATCAACAACTTGCAGAGGAAAATCTAAATAAATATTGCTGCAAAGATTTGCTGAGACTTTATGAAGCTAAAATACTCACGGTCTGGATTTTGTATCATGCTTTCTCTCCGTAATTGATTGTTTATCCTGAATTGATCAGGTTCAAGAGTGTCCCTCCTGCATGTCCATCCGTCTCCTTTCTCTGATGATGTCTGATCTGTGATGTCTGATGCGTCCATCTCCTCCTGGTTTTCCATAAACCCTCACGCTCTGTTCTTAAAAACTCTGAAGGACAAACAATGCTTCTTTATTGTGTTTGTGGTAAAGGGATAAATATTCAATGTTAAATTAAAGTGACTGTTGTGTGATAAAGATAGCATCATCTGATCAGCTATATAGTATAACATATGGCAATATAGTTGTATTTTTATAGTATTATTGTAAGAAAGTGTTTGATTACCTTTTGATCGGCGTGAAGAATATCCACAACAGCTCTGTGTCCATTTAGAATCGTGTGATTTCATCATCATGGTTTAATAAAAGAGTTGCTGAGACTCCGCCCATTGACGTCAGAGGAATAACAAGTTGTGGGAGTGTTTATCAGGTTATAATGAGAAGTATGTAAGTGCTGCATTAACCCAACAGAATATTTCTACTGTCACGCATTAAAAACAATTTCGATTTTTTTGGTTTACATGTTTTTGGTAGTATGTTAGTATAGTGAAGGATCACAGGTCTTCTGTTCACCCAGTTCAATTGAACCTAACCTCAAACGTGAAAGTTATTTATAAGGAAAATCATTTACAGATCACAGTTCCGCACAAACTTTGCAAATTGCAAAAAATGACGGTTCATCATCTGCTTATGTCTTCAACTTGAATCAAATGTGTCCAGCAAGGCTCAGTATTTGTGATTTATGGTTTATGTTACTACAAGATGAACAAAATTCTGTGAGGAATATCCACAAGCCTTTGTGCTTAGTCTGATTTTATTTTGATGAAATAACAAATGATATAAAACATTGAAATGCTTTATAATATTTGTTCATTCATTTATTTGTTTTGACATTGGCTTGTCAATATTCTTTTTATTAGGATTTTTAGGAAGTAAACACGGACCATGTTCAATACATTCTGTTTATCTTTCTGTCCTAAAAAATCAATGCAGAAATGCAGTTTGATGTGTTTTTTTAAGGCAATCGCTTCACTCGCTTTAAACCCATAAAAGGACTATCATAATAACAATGCATTGTGTTCAAAAACATTCAGACCGCTCTACTGAGGCTGGAACCCAACCACAAGGAACTAGAGAGTTATTTATTTTATTGTCATTCAAACAAAACCTTTGACGTCATGTCATGACTCACATTTCTGCCCTAATTCTCAAACTCAAATGCAATGTAAGTCACTTTGGATAAAAGCATCTGCCAAATGCATAAATGTAAATGTAAGTCCTGAGAGATGATTGTATTATATATATGATTCTAATATATATTGACTGTCGGATCCATGAAAGGGAATTTCCCCTACAAGCCGTTGAAATGCTGTTAAACCAGAATGACACAGAACTTTACTGTGTTTGTCAAGAAGTAAACAACTGTGAGTTAAAGATATAAATCTTTAACATAAACTGTTTTCAGCATAAGGAAGTTTAAACAATGCACAAATTTAGGTTTGTATATAAAATCTGAGGTCATGATGAAATAAGACGTCTGCTCCTGTCTAGTAGGTTGTCCTTTGTGACAGGCGTTAGAACCAATCGTTTTTCAAGACACGCTGCATTGCATCTCTTTGTATGCAGATGACATTTTAATTTTCACAAAATCTCTTCCACACCTGCTTAAAACCTTTGAGATTTTAGGCTACAAAATAAACTGGACAAAATCGTCTCTAATGTTGCTGGGGGGACCGGATGACCACATACCACTTCTCAATATTCCAGTTGTTAGTAGTGTTACGCCTGGCTCAAAGATGTTACATAAAGAGAGACGACATGGCAGAATTCATAAGGATACTAAATTTATTAAAACAAAAAACAACCAAAACAATCATTGAACGAATCAACAACCTAACAATAACCACAAGCTAAACTAAACCAATAATAACAAAACATAACAAAGTTTTACACATGTCCTTGTTAATTGCTGACAATTATAATAAAGTTCTAAAACATGTGCAGTGTGACCTGAATAGATGGGGTTGCTCCCCACTTCTTTCCAGTACAGACTTCAGTCATCAAGATGAATATATTGCCTCGCGTACATTTTGTGAGTAGCATGATTCCCCGAGCTCCACCGGGTGGTTACTGGAAGAAGCTACACTCAATCATTAGCTCCTATTTATGGAACAGACAAAACTTAGAATCAAAGCATCAAAGACATAGATTGTCAGGAGGTGTTCATTTTTGAGTGGTATTCTTGGAGCTTTGTTTTGCGCTCACATGCTATATGGTGGAATCCAGAGATCATGGTACCATGGCGTCCTATTGAAGAACGTTTAACTTATCCATATTGTCTGTCTAGCCTGGTATATTCTAATATACCCCACAGTATAGTTAAACGCCAATTTGGGCCAATCATCTCGTATCTTCTAACGGTATGGCGAAAGGTTCACCGGTTTGCTAAAATGCCAAATAAATTCTTCGCTCAATCCCCTATTTTCAACAATAACTCTCTTTTAATTGAGAAGAAACCAATTATGTTCCCTCAGTGGAGTAAAAATGGAGTCTGTGTCGTCAAGGACATTATAGGAGAACAGGGTCTCCGTGCATTCCAAGAGAGTATTTAATCTATCGGGTACTTTTTATTTTTATTTACCGTTACGCACAGAAATGCACGCTCAGGGCGTCCCTTGGGGTATCGAGTTGGGGAATCACCCCTTCATGTAATCCTTAACACTAAGGGAAATATGAATGGCATTGTCTCAGAGTTTATAACTAAAGCTTCATGTAAGCGCTTATCATTGATTAGACTTTGATGTTAACATCTCCCAGGACCCAGACTGGTGCGTGGTTTGGTCAACCATAGCCCTATCATCAAGAAATCCTGATCATCATATCATACATTATAGATTCATCCAAAGGTTTTACCTAACCCCACAAAGATTACAACAAATGAAATTTAGAGACAGACAACCCATACTGTGATCATCCGAATAAGCAACACGTTATTGTGCCTTTGTTATAGTTTCAATGAGGATGAAATCAGCCTAAGGTCTTTTGCTTTGTGAAGATGTCTCCTCTTCAATGTGCAATAATGATTGTGAGAAAATAAATAATCAATGGATCACAAACATTTGAAGAGTTTTTAAATGTTTTCAAAAATATTGTATTTATTTATTGAGCATTTCAATGAATATCAATCAAACTGCAGTTGGCCTGTTTTGATTTAAGCCCTAATAACTCAGAAAATACCTGAGATACAAGATTTTTGATTTATCTCATTATGGAAACAAACTCTTCATTTATTTTTACATTTTGTTTAACTTTTTGCGACATTGTTTAGCTTCATGTTGGAAGTGCAAAAGAAACTGCACAGGTTAAGACATACACATAATGTGTTTACAGGTTCAGGTTCAACAGAATTCAGTGTACAGGAACATTACTCCACATATGAAGCATAAACAGACTTATATCACCTCACACAAAGTCATCACTTTCTTTTCTGGAAGGAATAATGGATATTTCAAATGTGTGACATACAAATGTGTTGATAAACAAGTACTTCTGGCATCTCTGAGATTTCCTCCCCGTGCTCTTGATCACGAATACTTTGCAAAGTCTTTTTTAAATCAAAGATAAATCTAGAATTAAGAATTCTAGGTAAAACAAAGAACGGAAGATTCACGGATGTCTTTTCTTTTCAGCCATACAAATACAACGTCTCATGTAATTTAATGCTACTTGTATTATAGTAAAATGTATAAAATAGTACAGTACTTTTAACCTATATGTACACGGTACAGATATAATAAGGGTACTGAATCTGAGCATTTTCCGGAGGAAAAGATTTGTGCTTTATATGAACATCTTTGTGGGACTGAAGAATGAGATGAAGCTCATCTTCTGTCTCAGACATCAGAATGAGTCACAGATCAGTCTGCATTCAGAGAGACTACAAACAAACAAACAAACAAACAAACATGTGATCATCTTCATGACATTAATAGCAAAACTCTATCCTGTCCAACGTTCTTTCCTCTTTAGTTTTAGACATCAACATGATGTGGTATGCATCACTTCTATACGGTGCAGTGCCGATTGACTTATGTTTACATTTCTTACTTACACAACTGAAAGTTTATAAAACACACACAATTTATATAAAGGTCAAGGACAAGTTATTTGCGTTTAACTCTAAACTGACATTTCTACATACTTACAATTTGGTCGAAAGAATAGATCAATGCTGTTTTTTTGCTCCACTTTCAAATGTTCTCTTAAGACACAGGTAGATTTTGCTCTGTCCTCCACCTCTCCTTGCTTTTCTTTGAGTTTGGCCTCATCTCCCGATGCTTTCTTTCTCTGCTTTTTGTTCATTACATTTGGTTCTTTCACTGTCATCTCAAGGTCTGAACTTCTCCAGTCTAGAATTAGGACTCAAGAACTCACCTAAAACCGTCTTGTGCGCTCCTGGTTCTTAAACTACGTCAGTTTTTTGCATTCAAATCAATGCAGAAAACAGCTACTGAAATCTCGAATCTGATTCCCAGGAATCGCAGGAAAGATTGCCAGCATCGTGCATGGAGAAAAGGTCTATGACGCATTCGGTAACTGGAGAAAGTGAGTTGACTGGTTTAACTTCTTTTCTTTTGTTCCTCTTAGTGCTTTTGGACACAGTGCACCACTGCTAAGTTTAGACCACATGTTTTTATACCACGACCATGACCATGACATCACCCTCAAGCTTTCATTTACTGATTAATCCAAATCTAACACAGCGCCGGAATCTAGATTAATCTTTGACAAACCACAGAACCAAAGCAATTAAACAGCCTGGGTGAAATCAATATGCAAAGCTTATTATTAATATTGCGTTTAAATAAATATAATCTTGTGAAATAACATTAAATGTTTCCTGTGTTAGCAGTGCAAATGTCATGGGTTTGATCATTAGTATAGATTAGATGCACTGTAAATCATGTAATATGTTACTGATAAAGTTAAATATCAACTGGAAAGATTTGAAATATTGTGATTAGTAGCTACAGTAGTGTGACAGTGGCGACCTCGTGTGGTCAAAACTTTAGTTTGAATTTATTCATCGCGATTAAATTAATAATTTGTAAGTAATCATTTTTGCTTTAAAATACGATCAAAATGATAGAATTTTCATTAAAAGTTGTAAAATTGGAATAACATATTAATAAACAATTTCAGATATGATAACAATACATTTTATTTCAAAAACTCAAAGACGAGTCGACTTTTTATTTTAGTTTAGTGTAAAATCATGTGTTATCTGTGATTTTGCACAAACTATTTAAAAGTGAAAATCACGAATCTACTATCACGCTGAGTTCGCCGTTACGCGACGCGCCGACGGGCTCCGCCCACATTTAGGAGATTTCACCTACGGGCGGGGCATGTTCAACAGTTAGTCCCGCCTACTATAAACAAGTGACCGGGAGCCCCTGTGACGCCAACCAATCAGAAGACTCGTTACCTCAGCGAAACAAGAGCGCCGCGCCCAATGCCAGACGCGTACGGAGGACGGACGGCTGCAGAAAGAAACGACGAAAACAAACCCGTTACCGGAGAAAACCGCGAGTTCCCGTCCGCCCGCCGAGTCACGGTCCATTCCTGCCGCACATTTACACACAAAATAAGCGTGAGTTTTTCTGTCGTTTTCTTTCTCCACAGGCTTTCACTTGCGCGGCCTGAACGCTAGCGCGCGTGCTAGTGGCATTAGCGCTTCGTTTCTGCTGCACAAACGCGTTTTTCACGCGTGTTTTCCTCACGGAGGTTTTACTTTAAACATCGTTTTCTGTCGTTATCGTCCTCGTATGTTTGTTTGATGTTGTAAAAGAACTGCGCGAGCACAACGGCCACGGCACAACCCCGCGACGCCCACTGCAGCTCTGCACGCGCACAGATTACACCACACAAACGCCCGTAATTCTGCTTTCATACGTGTGATTTCTGCTCTCACATATTTCTATTACATATGTGAATGTTTATTTTTGTGATGTTTGTAGTTATTATTTGTTTGTAGTTGTTTTTCGATGTTTGTAGTTCGTGCGTTTTTCAGTGTCGTGCATCTCTGGTGTGCAAAAGGGATAAATGATGATGAGCATTAGCATATGGAAAATATACTTTTGCAATGGTTCAGATAATACTTTATGACAGACGTGGAAAGTCAATCTGAATTCTGGCTGATATTTGACATTATTAGTGGATGAGAGATGGGCAGGATGACCAGCATATATGATACAACACATTTTCTGTATTTTACATCAGAATCGTTGTATGGTGATAAAAGCATTAAAGATGTGCATGATGACCACAGACGAACAAATAATCCATTAGATGTTATACATCGCAGGGTTTTGTCTACAGGAATAGTGTGCACTTTAAAGTCCTGTGGTTTGATCATGGTAGAATCACTGCAATACACAGAAGTTGTTAATAAGCTTAAGCGTATGCAAGACTTTTGTCGAATTGTGCTCCTCGCAATTATCAATATTATGTTTACATTATTTGATATGTTATCAATAGTCAAACCTCAGGATTTGTATTGACCATCGCAGTCACTCTTTCTGTACTCCACACCCACGACTCTCTTGAGAGACAGAAATGTGTTTCTCATTTTCATCCCACTTTGTTGAATTTTTTCCTCCCTTTTCTTAGCGTTTCATACGTGCAGTGTCGTGTTGCTATGAACAGAGTGTTTTTTGTGTAATGTGCGTAGTCTTGTGTTCTCCGCTTACGTTCAGATCCTTTTTAGCATCCAGCGTAGGCATCATGTGTGCCTTCAGGCTTTTCAGAAAACTAGCCAACATGAGTATGCTTCCTCTCAACTCCATTTAAATCAGTTTGACGTTGAGTCTTCCTCCATGTAAGACATATCTGCTCTATGTAGTGTGCTCCAATACAGCGAGGTTCCTTTGTAGGTAAGATGCTTTTGTAGAAGGAAGTTTCCTATGTAGGCTGCTCACTTGTAGAACAACACTTAGATTGCAAGCCTTGTGTCGTTTGTAAGGGTCTGTTGGTGTATGTTAGGTATGCGGTTCGTGTGTAGTTTCATTCACATACACTAACTCGCAGCCCACATTTAGTACACAGTACATTCCACAAATACACAACACGCGATAAACAGCTGGTGTGTAGTGTGGGTTTACAGTCTTTATTTAGGGAGAGTCCTCTGTGATTGGGTCATTGTGACATTCTGTCGTCATATTTTTCTGTATAATGATAACGAAACGATTTAAATCTGATAAGACCATTTGTAGTCACTTATAAAGTTTTAGAGCACGGAGATGTGACTCGCAGGTGGTAATTTACAGAATAGCACGTTCTGGCTAAAAATGCTGTTTTATAAGCAAGGGCAGTAAGTGTCTTAAGTGTGAAAACGCAACGTCCCTCCACAACCGCTTGGCTTAAGATCACACCCACATAAACACACAACCAGTGATTGAATCCACCCCTTGGCCCTGACACACACATGACCGATCCACACCCTCACACATATCTGTCTAGTTTTACGGGTGAGAATTCACACACTTTCCTCCCACAACTTGGGGATGTTTGTTATGAATTGGTGATTAGAACCACATTTTTGCATTTAAAACCGTGAACCGTAAAAATATTAAAACCTGCACATATAAGGTCTTAAAATGTCTTCCCTGAAAGCGGAATTTTGTCAATTCAGCTGTTGAAAATGTGAATAGTCATTCAGCTCTTGAAAAAAACAAACAAACATGTGAAGGACACACCAGGGGTGTATTCCAGAAAGCAGGTTATGTGACTTACCCGGGTAAGTTTAGGAGTAAGTAAGCGGATAACCTCTGCTTTCGGTTCCAAAAACGGAGGTAACTTTCGGGTTATGTAAGTAACCATAGCAACTGACTCTCTGAGGATAACCTGCTCCGGAGCAGGTTATGTTACAGGGTTAGTTTGTTTCAGAGAGGTTTCCGAGCATGGCGTGCCCTTTCGATGAGGATCCTGTGGACGTAGAGGCACAGATTATACGGGTTTTTTTTCGCCGTGAGAGGGTGATAAGACCACGTATCCACGTCTTTTCTTATCCTAACGAATATTTGCAGGAGCGCTATCGTTTTTCTAGGCAGTCGTTAATTTATTTCACAAACCTACTAAAACCACACATCTCAGACGTGACAAACCGCGGGTCAGCGCTTGGCGCCGAACAAATTCTTTGTATTGCTCTGCGCTTTTTTGCTACAGGGAGTTTTCTCTACAATGTGGGCGATGCAGAGCATGTGGGAAAGGCAACAGTGTTTAGAGCAGTTCGTACAGTATGCATGGCACTGAAACGGTTTCCACACACTTTTGTACAGTTCCCTGGCCATAAACCTGTGCGCTTTATTAAAGAAGAATTCCACTGGGTGGCAGGTTTGCTCTCAGAAATTCTGTCATCTACTTCAATTAAATGACATTTCTTAATAAGTTTATTTTGACTGCACACACATACACGTAAAGGCTACACAGACTTTTTAAACTTGTTCTTAATCTTAATATCAGGGTTCCCAAACGCAACTTGAGTTGTTGTGGGAGTTAGCAAAGTCTGACGAAGTGCCCTCTGGAATCCCATCGACCACAGGGCGACCTTTATTAAACTCCTCAGATGGGGTGAGAGGAGGTGGAGGTGGACCCCCGCCAGTTAGACGGGCCTCAGCCTTCTTTCTATTAGCTATATAGGAAGAATACTGTAAAAGTAACTTAAGACATTGATTTTACAACAGTTAAAATAAAATATTACCTTTTTGGAGAATGTTTTTGTGTTTCATTTTGACTTGGGAAAGAGTTCTTTTTGGCTCCAGAAGGATTACACCTTATAAAACAAGAGGCCTAAATATTTCTTGTCAATATACATTGCACTGTATTCTGATGTAGTAAACTGATGTAGTAAATGCTTGTCGAGTCATGCCACATGCTCAAAAAGACAATTGTTCAACTTTGCAAATTAACAAAATGCAAGCATATTTACAATGTTATAAAAACAATCTTACGCATTGACTCTGTCAGTTATATTTTGCCAAGCCAATTGTCTCTCCCTCGCATATGCAGCTATAATGGGCTTGAACTCCTCATAAGCAAACATTAAAACTTCTAACTCCGCTTCGGAGAAGTACGCGGCACGTAACTTTTCACCCTTAGTTTCCATGGTGACTCCTGAATTCGGCGTTCCATTGAAAATGCCTTGATATGTTCTCCGTGCGCGCGCATTAACTCAAGGTTATTAGCAGTAGGTTGATTAAACTAACTCGACACAGGTGTTTTGGAACCGACATACCCAGAGTAAGCAGGTTTTGGGTTAATCAACCCACAGTTCAGGGTTAATCTGATGGTAAATTAACCCAGCTTTCTGGAATACACCCCAGCTCTGCATGTCACCCATTGTTTTGTGTATTCAGTTTCGAATGAATAACAAACTTTCTGATCGCCTGCTGTCTGGTTTAACGTCTGCCAGAGAGTTCCTGAATGGGTTATCGTTCTGAAGAGCTTTGGCTTCTATCTGAGCCTGCTGGTGGGATTTGACATTCAGAATCTGTCAAGAAACCGTTATAGACGCAGGAAATTCATGCAGAGAGATTTGGCTCATTTATACATTCTTTTGCATAGAACCGACAAACATAAACTGAACTTTTAATTTCGTTTGTCTCATTCTGTATGTGAATTTTGGATTAAGGATAATAAAGCAATTCGTTTATACATTTGTCCAGAGTTTTAAATCCATATTATCGTCTCTTGAGCTTTGCTGTACGACGGTCTTTAGCCTGAAACTCTCCAGATGTTCTTACACGCAGAGATGTTTTTCATTGGATGAGTTCAGGAGTGAGATGTTGAATGCGTGTCAATGTGTGGGCAGACAACAGGACTGAAGTGACCCAATACTGTGTTATATAACCCAACAGGTTTCTATGGAAATGTGCTTTGTTTCCATAGTGACTGTAGTCATGCCTACACATCTCTGCACTCTTAAAACGCGTTCAGAGAACACTACATAAATAATATGTAATCAGTGGCTGTGATATAATGGACCTCTGTGCTATAATGGACCTCTGTTCAACAGTGTATTCTGGGTAATTTTAGTGTAATGTCAGTCTTCTTTCTAGCTAAACTGCATTACTGTAAACACTCTACAACCTACAGACGGATTGAACATGTGTCGGGATTGAACGGTTTGCCACGATAAAATCATGTATGTTCACTTAGTTTACATTAAGAAGTTGTTTGTCTGCCTCCGACTGAACTTTTCATTTTGTGACTGTTTATATCCAGAATAGTTACCGTACGTGTAGAGAGTTAGTGTAGTGTTGACTTGCTTACATGAGTTATGCTAAGAAAGCCTCCACATGAGCGCACACGTAGCATGAGACGGTGGTAGTGAGATAATTCGGTGGTCAGTTATCTGATCCGGTTCATTTAGGGCTAAACGACTTGAAGGGACACTGTGTTTGTCTGTGACTAATGCTATAATCAATTAAAAGCACTGTGGAAAAACCAGTAGCTGGACAAAGTGTTGCAATGAATTCTGGGAAATACTGGAGCTAAAAGGTTCTTGGCATTTTTGTGACATTCAACGTTGACTGTCACATCTTGTTTTTAAATGTCCTAAAGAAGAATAGTATTTAGTATTCATATTGTCTGCTCACAGTGAGGGGTGTGGTTGGTTTTATTTTCTTTCTCAACAGGAAGGAGACCGTAGAAAAGAGGAAGAATAGCCGGATGTGTATTTCTTCTGTTGTTTGTTGAGTTCTCTGATGATTTTGGCCTCAGTTTTATCTGAACGTTGGGAGGCCTTCTTGTGAACTAAAGCATCTCTCAGTGTCTCTCATGGTTACCAGGGAGCTTAACACTGCTGTCCTGTCATTCACATTCTGACTGTGAGAGAGAGACCACAAGTAGTCTTAAGAGCCCATTGAAAGTGATTCATTAAATATATATATATATTTTTTTTCTTATTTTCAATTATAATTATAGGGCAATTGTTCTCAAACTTTTTCATTGTGGAGCCTCCCTTGGGGAGGGTGCATGACGTTGCGACCCCCCCAAATAAAGATTTATAATCTTAAACTGAGAATTTTAATTAAACCAAAAACATATTCAGTCATACAATGCTTCGTTTGGTTGGTGAGCTTATTTTTCAGATGGTTGATTGCACAAAATGTATGATAAATTTGAATTTCTATTTCATAAAATCCAGAAAATCTGTGGCCCCCCTGGATCCATCTGTGGCCTCCCTGGGGTCCAGTGCCCCAAGTTTGAGAACCACTGGTATAGGGCATGTAACGAATATGCTGGGTGTATGAGGATATTCTGTTTTGTGAGGATAATTGTTTGTTTTGTCCAGAAATGTTGAAAGTCTGTTTTTTTAACTTCATTTTTACATCGTGAATAAAACTGTTCCATTAATGCACATTAATGACGCCTGAATGTATTTGACATCCATGTTGATAGAAGTGAATGAAATTCCCCCTCATAAGACTATGAGATGTAAATGAACATCATCTGCTCCTGGACTCTGGAAATGTTAGCGATATAATGTGATTATGGTGAAAGAATGACGTGTCTTTCACTCTCTGGTCTGGAGACTCCTGGTGTGACTGGAGATTTAAAGCAGAGCAGCTGTCCGGAGCTGCAGCAAGGTTGCATTACTCAATGCTGCAGTTATTTCCTGCGCTGGTTCTGCTCTGGGTTTAAATGAGCTGTCTGTGTGTTGAGATGTGTGTAAACTACATGTTATGAGGTTGTGTGTTGTAGGTTCGCTTTACTTTACATTTCGATCATGTATCTCGGTTTAAATGTTGTATATCTGTGTATCCGAATTGAAATGCTGTTCACTTGTTGCCAAGGATTCATTTTGGAATGTAATTTGTGCATCAGTTTGTGATGTGGATTTTTTGTTAATGCTTGTTAAATGTTTAAAATACGTCAAATTCTTTCACACATTTTCATTTTTTTTAAAGAAATGTTATTGGTCAGATCAGTAGTGTTCGTGGATGGCAGTGACTGGTTTGGGCATCAGATGGATTGCTGGAAATGTTGTGTAACCGTGGGTCAGTGTTTATGTGACCTTGAAACATCCGGCATCACATTACATTCGGTATCCAACCACTTATACACACAAAAGACATTGGACTAGACATGTGCCGATTTTCGGTAATTCAATAAATCACGATAATGAATATACACAATATTGTTATCGTGGGCACTTCAAAATACCGTAAAAAATAATAGATCCGAATTTTTATTTTTAGAACGTGCATTACAGCTTATTTTCCATCAACCGCTTGAGCAAACACTGCGTATATGCTGCGCAGAACACGTGAGCGCACCCGGATGTAAACAGTGTTCACGTCACACGTAGAATCACACTGCACGCAGTGCGCGCCACGGCCACTGACGCCGCAGTCAAATTCTCACATGAAGAAGAAGCATGGCGGAAGGAGGAACGCTGCCGACAATTTATCCCCCTTCTAAAAGGGTAAAGTCAGAGGTTTGGAAATATTTTGGGTTCCAAAAAAATATGCCAGGAAGCCCAACACAACTTTATAGTTGTGTATCGTTCTGTTTTTGCAAATGTTGTACTTTTGCAGTTTGCACATGATTCATTTTGATATAATTGTTCAGTTTACTTTTATATTTTATATTGTTTTATTTATATTTATTTGTATTTAAATGTTTGAGTTACTTTTAGTTCATTAAAAAGCTATTCAAGTTACTAAAAGGACAAAACTGAAGTTTTTCTTTTTTTAACCTGTTTCTCTTGTAAAATTACAATATCGTGATAATACCGTATACCGTGATAAATGCTCTCTCAATTAATCGCAGCATGAAAAAGTGATACCGGCACATGCCTACATTGGACAATCAATAATGCTGAGTCAGACAGCTCTCTCTCTCCCATTCTCCACTTAAATGTAATGTTTTACATTTTCTGTAAAACGTTTTGGGATTGTGCCTCCTCCGTCCATACAAGTCAATAACAGTGTTTGTGACTTCACAAAATTTAAAGCTATGTTAATGCTATCATTTGTTTTAGAGAAGAGAACAGTGTGTCTAATTCACCGGCAGAGGTTCCAGAATGACTAACGTCTTCACTTAAACCTGAATCATTCTTTTTACCAGTGCATGCGGGCAACTAGTAATGATTGTATACTTGCCCTGGCTGCATCCGTGATGTGAATGGAATGAAGCGAAGCAGCTCAATGTTTCAATCTGACGGTGTCCCATCGCTTCTGTCTGTCTCCTGCGCATCGTGTCTTAATGTACAGAAAAATCGCTTTAAATTCACAGCACTCAACAGTAAATGTCCTGTGATGACACGCACACACAGTTCGCTAACTACACTTGACATGATTGGATTTACAGACAGATTGCATCGACAAGGTCAGGTGCAGTGCATTGTGGGATACACGTCCATACTTTGAGTTCTGTTTTGGACTGTATTTTGGCAAATGTAGTGTTAACCTTTAACCTCTGTTGCAGGTGTGCGATGAACGGAGACTCAGGTGCAGGGGTGGTGACGGCCCCCCCGCCCACTAACCCCCCTCATAAAGAGCGTTATTTCGACCGTGTGGATGAGAGCAGCCCCGAGTACCAGAGGGAGAGGAACATGGCTCCCGACCTACGGCAGGACTTCAACATGATGGAACAGAGAAAGAGAGTGTCCATGATCCTCCAGAGTCCTGTAAGAAAAACACAATGAGTCACAACACATTTTTATCTTTTAGTCTTCAAAATAATGTTTTGTTAAAAGTGCATAATTAAAATAATCAATTGACCTGTAGGGTAAAAGTTGAGTATAAAGTTTGTTCAGTGTGGATCTGGGGTTGGGGTTTATTTTTTAAATGTTGTTGTTTTATGTTCATGTTAACATGGGCTCATAAAATATTAAGATCATTGAACAATGCCAGCCTCTGTCGCTCTCGTTCTCTCCCTGTCCATGTGGGTTTGTATGGGCTCTGTCTATATTACTGGGTCATGCAGTGCATACAGCAACAACAGTCTGTTAGTTATCTCCATAAGGAGAGATATGCTGCTAATCAAAGTTATATTTTTATGGGTGAATAAATTGAGCCTGTCTAATTGTTCCCGTTTTGTGTTTCAGGCCTTCTGTGATGAACTGGAAACTCTGATCCAGGATCAGATGAAGAAAGGGAAAAACCCCACCAGTCTTCTTGCTCTCCAGCAGATCGCTGACTTCATGACCACCAGTGTGCCCACCATGTACCCAGCTGCCCCACAGGGGGGTATGGCAGCCCTCAACATGAGTGAGTGTGATACACACTCTTTTACCATAATTATGAGTTTCACACAATTACCATCAGTTGCTCATTTATATTATATGTTTGTATTGTTTGGTCTTTATGTATGCTTATTTATGTAGAAATAATAACAAGTGTCTGTGACAATCATGGTTTTATAAACGCATTACCGTCATGATAAAATAAATACCTGGAAATAGGCATATTTTCCTCCAGCCCATATGGATTTGTGTGTGTTTGTGTTTAGGTCTGGGGATGGTGACTCCAGTAAATGACCTCAGGGGTTCAGACTCCATCGCCTATGATAAGGGGGAGAAGCTGCTGCGCTGTAAACTAGCTGCGTTTTACCGTCTGGCCGATCTGTTCGGCTGGTCTCAGCTCATCTACAACCATCTGACTGTGAGTTTAAGACACAAACTCACTCCAAAAATCATTAAACATACACAGCTCTCATAGCAACACAACAGTGACTGTTTTATTTAAACAGTGATTCTCTTGCTCTCTCGTCCTCAGGTCAGGCTGAACTCTGAACAGGAACGCTTTCTCATCGTCCCTTTTGGTCTTCTGTTCAGTGAAGTCACAGCCTCCAGTCTGGTAAAACTCTTTATTTTACTCAGTCACCTCAAGTTCATGAATACATCATGAGGTTTTATCCGGGCTTGAAGTGTTGGTGGCCCAGCCAGTATTTGACCCATCATAATCTCATGTGTCTTCCTGCTCATACTTTTAGTTCCTTGATTAATAGTCAATAATCAATTTATTAAGTTTATCAACTTAACATAAAACAAAACCGAAAAATGCTTTCAAACATGTTAGTTATGTATTTGTGTGACATGTTTCCTCAGGTGAAGATCAACCTGCAGGGGGAAATCGTAGACAGGGGCAGTACAAATCTGGGTGTTAACCAGGCCGGATTCACACTCCACTCCGCCATCTACGCTGCCCGTCCTGACGTCAAGTGCATAGTGCACATTCACACGCCAGCTGGAGCTGCGGTACGATGATTCATGATGAGCGGAGTCCTTTTTAAATGTACTACATTCAGTTTAAATGTGTTCAGTGTCTCACTCGCTGTCATGTGTTTCTCTAGGTCTCTGCTATGAAGTGCGGTCTGCTGCCCATCTCACCTGAAGCTCTGTCGCTTGGGGAGGTGGCGTACCACGATTACCACGGTATTCTGGTGGACAAGGAGGAGAATGACCTCATACAGAAAAACCTGGGTCCAAAGAGCAAGGTAACGCTTTCATCAGTTTCAGTTCACACTTCGGTTTTGTTTTAGTGGATTGTGCTGGTTTTAACCCTGTGAGAAAATGTTTTTATACAGCTAAGTCCTTTGAAGACATTTTTAATAACCTAACACCAAATACAGTTTTAAAATATTTTGAAGAAATAAATGATTTACATTTAGTCATTTAGCAGACGCTTTTATCCAAAGCGCCTTACAGAGAGTTCGGGAGCAATAAGCGATATGTCATACGATGATATGGTGTGGTATGGCGTAAAACAACCAAACAATTACGCTTAGTTTTTTATCATTTTTATATTAAAAGTGTGATCAGGTTTATTCAGGCACTGAAATCAAAGTGTGTGTGTTCAGGTGCTGATTTTGAGGAATCACGGTCTGGTGTCTGTTGGGGAGACAGTCGAAGAAGCTTTTTACTATATTCACAATGTGGTCACCGCATGTGAGATTCAGGTAGATTTCTATACAATTTAAAATCCAATCTGACTTTGTTTTATTTTTGTAATAACATTCACTGATGAGGCATTTACAGTACGACAACACAATAAAAAATTGAATCATGCTACTGTAATATCCATCATGTCCACGTTCACATTTGAAATTCCAGGTCCGCACCCTCGCCAGTGCCGGCGGCCCAGACAACCTTGTGATGTTGGACCCAGGGAAGTATAAGTTCCGCCAACGTCACCTCGAGCCAGCTGGAGACGGGTCGAGCCCACACCCGAAGTGGCAAATCGGGGAGCAGGAGTTTGAAGCTTTGATGAGGATGCTGGATAACCTGGTAAGACTGAGAAGAAAAAACGTTGTGGTGTCATAAACTATTTCTTGTTTGTGTGTGGTTAAATAAGACACATTTCACATATCACACATTTGTGATTTCGTATCCCATCTTCTGCAGGGCTACAGGACTGGCTATCCGTATCGTTGTCCGGCACTGCGTGACAAAGCCAAAAAGTACAGTGACGTTGAGATTCCCCCGTCAGCCACGGGCTGCTCGTACACAGACGACAGTGACTCGGGTGCACGCTCCCCGTTAAAACACAGCTTTCAGCGGCAACAGCGGGATAAGAACCGCTGGCTGGCTTCCGGGCGGCCTGACGAATCTGCAGAGGAGGGGCTGGACAGCAGCGGTAGCCCCATGGCGAAGACTAAGGTGTGGACGAACATAACACACGATCACGTCAAACCCTTGCTGCAGTCGCTCTCGTCCGGTGTCTGCGTGCCAAGCTGTATTACCAACTGCTTGGTCTGTGCCTACCTTACTGTTCATAGTTTAGATCTGTACTGCTACAAAGCTACAGGCGGCTGCTGGGCGGTACCCTGACACCCCGGCTAAAACACAAACCGGAAGAATCACTTTCCCATTCCTCTCATTGCTCTCTCTTGGGCAGGTCATTGAGGCCCACCCTTTTGCTCACGATTGGTCACAGGGGTGTCGGGGTTCTTTCCGGCTGCCCGGTGCATGCTGTGTTGCATGATTGATCAGAGGCATTGTGGGTCTCGTCCCCTGGAGAACCCGGGGGTGTGGCATGTGCCTGAAGTGTGTGTGGCTAATACTTACTTCTTCTTGATTTCCTTCCTGTTTCTGTTGTTGTTTCATTTAACGTTGTGTTCAACGCCTTCTATAACTGTTTGTGTTCTGATAGAGCACTATATTTGTTTCATTTGTACGGTTTCCTCAGAGCACATTTAAAAAAACAAAGTAACAGGAAGCTCTAGTGAAGTGTCATAAACATCTTATTAATGGAGGTAGCAGTTAAAGTACTTCCTGTGCACTCACTACAGTAGAAATCTAACAGTATAAACATTTATGATTGTTGATGGCTTCAGGAGAGAGAGTGCACTTTTAGCTAAAAGCTTCAAAATCTCAGTTTCTCTCTTGAGTAGCTTTGAAGACTTTAAAAGCTTTAAAGTGAACAGATGGGAAAATCTCACAAAGAAATACCCGAGTCATATTTCACAACAAAATTAAAAGACAGAAAATAAGAACAAATATGTTGCTGGAAGAAAATCAAGCCTGTTTTTAGAACTCAGAAGTTTTGTGGATTGTGATTTTTATATTCATGACAATGAAGTACATATTCTTATTACTATAAATATAAAATCATCATTATTATTTAAATCAGCATCATTTATGAACAACACAAACCACTGTGATTACTATTAATGTATTACTTGTTCATTTAACTTTAATGTGATTGATTATCATAATGCCAAAAGAAATCATTAATGATCTAATATTCTTATTTTTCTGTTTTGATTTTGGGATGAAAATGACCTGAAATGTTTATGACTTGTTTTGTGAGATCTGTCCAGATGTAGGGCTTCAAATAGAGGAAACGCTGTATGTTTTTGCAGCCCTGTCTGTGGGAAAGGAGGCTTCTGTTTGTAGAGTTGTGGCTTGTTGTTTGACAGCTCTTTGTTTTTTTACACCTGCTTCAGAAACATTTCAGTTGGCGTTTTATTGTTTAGATATTTTACTTTCTGAGTTTTCCTAAATGATTCCCAAGCATGAGTGTAATTTCACGTTCAAATTTCTTATTCAACCAGAAAAAAAGCTAAATCAAAGAAAGAGACATTGGTTATGAGTGGTTGTTAACTCTCCGAACGATTATCTCTAGTTGGTGGAGAGCGTGTTGTGTTGTGAGGCTCGTGACCAGTGAGTATTTCATGTTTACCTGTTCATCCCATGTGCCCCGTTTCTCCAGCGCTCATTTGGAAACCCTTCCCCATGAGTTTTGGTTCAGCGCTGAAAGCATTTATTTCATTTAGACCAAAGCAAGTAAACCATTAGCTACTCATGCTATTCTTTCTCTGGCCAGCGGCTAACTATCAGTGCTTCAGGAAATATATGCTGTTCATCTAAACATCTTTATTTGAACCTGAAGTCCATAAATTTAATTTGCTTCTCGAGTAAAACCTCTTAATCTTCCTCTTAAAAAAAACTTCCTCCTAAACTGAAGTTTATTTGACACGCTATCAGAAATGTTTGCCTTACTGTGTGTGTGGTTCAACATCAATCTTAAGTTAAAACCAATAATGTGCTTATCCATAAGCTTATTTTATCCATCCAAAGCTTACATTGCTACTCCTATGATAATTCCAGTATTATTGTGTACAGCTTTGGATCAAACCAGCAAAAAACAAAACTAGCTGCAAGATGCCATTTTAATCTGGACAAAAACATGCCAGCCCTGTTTGAGCTGAAAACATTCAGATTCTTTATTATCGCTCTTTCGTATTTCAATTAGTTTACGCTTCACATTTTTAGCAATATTTGTTTAGTTTTTTTTATAAATCTTTCAGCTGTTTTTGTAATCTTAGTTTTACATGATAACAGTTTTAGTAATTGTTATGGAGACTTAATTCTGTCACATACCTGAACCTAAGATGCGTGTGTGTGTTATAATAGCTAAAGGGATTCAGTCCACTGCCTAAAACACCTCCAGCTTCTGCCTCACCTCCCCACCGATCTTCATCCTCTTTAAACTGATGTTCCCTGTCCTTTATTTTATGTTCTTTGGCCTCTTTTCTTTCTTTTTCTGTAGCAGTGTCAATGATGATGAGCGCCGAGACTTTCATTATCTCTTTATTCATGCGTCTGATTTAAACACATGCTGGGTTCGGTAAATGGTCTCTGCTGTCAACACAATATCGCAAACTAACACTCAAATATATTTCGTCATGTTATACGTAAAGGGATTGATAGAAAATGTTTCTAGTTTGTTACGATGAAGTGCACAGACTTCCAAATGTGCTTGAGCAGATCTACATCATCATTGGTCATTCGCTCAGAGGAACGTTTTTAAACCCAGATCTTTTTATATTAGTTGAAGAGGCATGATTTTTATATCTTGTTATATTTCCGTTCAGTTATGTTGTTTTCTCTGCGTTCGGTTTGTTTGAATGGATTTGCTTTGGTAATTTCAGTGGGCTAAGGAGGACGGTGTCCGACAGGCCGTCGTGGCCAATCAGTTTGTCCCGTTGAACACCAACCCTAAAGAAGTCCAAGAGATGCGCAACAAGGTCTGAACATTACATCCCATTAAATTCAAACCATCAAAATTCTGATGCATATATATAGAGACAGAAGCATAACAAAACCATTTGTCTGTAGATCCGTGAGCAGAACCTGCAGGATAAGAAGAGCGCCGGACCGCAGTCGCTGTTGCTCACAGGTGCAGGGGTGGATCGCGCCTTCGTCCAGGTGAGTCTGACATCTCTTTATACAATAGAAAACAACAGATTTATTCTGATCGAACACAGGAACCAGTTTTAAAATGCATACCTCCACGTCTGATCGTGAGGAAGTAAGGTGGTGTGTAACTGTGTAATTGTGTTTTTCTGATCCAGAAAGTGACCATATGGCATGTGAGTACAAAAGCAGCCAGGGCTGCATTGATTTTCCTTTGGTTTGATTGGTTTGCAGTGCCACGTTTGCTTGTTTTGTTTGGTTCATTGATGATAACAGAAACTTAACAGGATGATACCATTGCGGCACTCTTCATAAAACATGCAATAATTATTCTGAATGTCTCACGTGATGTTTGCTCTCCTGAGCCGTAGTCTGATCCGTACATCAAGTACACTTGTATTGTTTACCTTGTTTGTTCATAACAAGGAATTCATTTCCGTGGAGTGTGAATGAAGCCCATCAGTGTGTGGTTTCGGAAATGTCTTCTTTGCTTGTCTTCTCTTTAAAAAAAAAATGAGATAGTTCACCTGAAAATGAAAATTCTGACATCATTTACTGTCCTTCGAGTTTTGTGTAAATGTCTTTGTTCTGATGAACACACAGAAATGTGTTTGGAAAAATGCTTATAACAAGACAGATTTTGCCTCCCATTGACTACCCTGGTAGAAAAAAATACAATAGTGGTCAAAAGTGCCCCAGAACTGTTTTCTGTCCTACATTCTTCAAAATGTCTTCTTTTGTGTTCAACAGAAACAAAAAATATATAATTCTCCTACTATGGGAGTCAATGTGGGCAAAATATTTCTGGTTATTAGCATTCTTCCAAATATCTTTCTCTGCGTTCATCGGGACAAAGACATTTATACACATTTGGAACGACTCAAAGGTAAATGATGACAGAATTTGTATTTGTGGGTGAAGTGTTCCTTTAACGAAACAATTCAGCTTAAACATGAATCACAATATTAAAACATTTTCAAGTTTTTTTTTTACTTGAAATCACTTATCATTTGCACACATCATATTGTTTTTGTTGCATTGTATTATAGGTTACAGGGCTAGTTTCCTCTCAAATAAAAATGTAGTTACCTTGTTGTAGTACATGGCATAAAGCAAAACAATTTTTTCTACAAAGAAAGCCACGTAAAGGTTTTGGATCAATTAAAACTTTGATATGCGATGTTGTATTTGTAGTTTAGTTTGATCACTTCAGCCGTCCTTACTTGCAAAAACTCTTTTCTAAAATGTTTCTTTAGCTTTTCAGCTCTGCTCACTCTGGTCATTCTCAACCAGGTGCATCATGGGATGCTAGGGATATAGAAATGTATAATTTTGAGAAGTGTATTACAGGATCGTCTAAATCAGCCGGAACACTTCAACCCAAAACTCTCGTCTGCATTGCTGATAAAAATCTTTCATTGGATCAGTTTCACACGGACAGTATTATTGTCAGCTGGTCGTCTGTTGTTGTTGTACAGGAGCAGCAGTATGAATCTGTGTGGTTTGATGTTTGGTTTCTGGTGTTGCAGTGCATGATTCTGACCCATACGCTTCTTTATAAACCGCTGCCTGCATGACTCAAGTGTGTGTGTGTATTTATGTGTACATTAAGACTGTACAATTATGAAAAATCATAATTTTTATCAACATTTGAAATATTTTGGGTAAATTAATGAATAGATTTGACATTGAAATCCTTTTTGTGGAGAACGTCCTGCTATATTCTTTATTAGATCATTTGTGCAGTCCTAATGTGTGTGTGAGTTAGATCTGCTTGCTTCCTTCATCGGCGCGCGCGCTTTGTGTAAACTGTGGGCTGAGATTATGCACTGCTCATCAGATTTACTGTTGCAGGACGCTCCTCTGTCTGACTGCAGGGACTCTATTGATGGCATTGACCTGTCAGACAGCTTTAGTCCTGCTAGGTCTGTTCGAAAGGTACATGAATATGGAACATCAGACCACACGGTTTCATGTCTGTAGCTTCATATAAAAAAAAACAATCACATAAAAGAAATCAGAGATACTTGAACGTGAAGACTCTGTTTGACTGTTCATTCATGATCCCAGATATTGTCATTGATCGCTGGGTTGACAATAGATTAAAGACACAGTTAGTTTCTGGCCTATAGGATCATAGAAATGTTGGAGAACCTCAGATTTGATCGTACAATTCATTCAGTGTGTAAAGGTTCATCCAAATAAGTCGTCCATATAAATATTTCTGTCTTTTGCTTATTGCACTACAAACCAGTATGACGGACTAACTTCAGTGAAAATACTATGACCACAGAAAGACCTCACAAAATGATTCAAAGACTCAATTTGCTGAAGCTTTGTTCAAAAAGAAAGCATTTGGAATGCCTCGATTTTGAAATATGTGAGAAGACTTTTAACAGCTTGAAGCAATTGATTTAACAGACTGCGCGTCTTGTCTTCACAACTATAATAAGCATGAAATGGGGCATTAACTCCGATAAGGGTCCGTTACTAGTTTTGTAAGAGCACATATCAGCACCAATAACGCTCTATAACTATACTATTTCATAGTCAAATATTTGATTTGGTCTATGTTTAGGGTGTTTCTTTGACCAAATTGTTGTATTGTCCTCTTGTGTCCTCCAGGGGGAGCTGGTGACCGCATCTAAAGCCATTATTGAGAAGGAGTACCAGCCATGTGTTATTGTGACTAAAACCGGACCAAACCCCTTCAACAAGCTCACGGATCAAGAGCTGGAGGAGTACTGCAGGGATGTGGAGCTCAAACAGAAAGTTCCGGAAGGTAAGAAGAGCAAAGATTTACACCCGTTTTGACCATCTCAGGAGCACAATCCCTCTTTCTTGTGCACGTGTTTGAGACTCAACAGCTCCCCCACGCAGGTCTAGAGAGAAACTGTTGTGTTACATTTAGCACAGGTTGAGGAATCCGTCCACACTCCACTTTCAGAAGTCCAGACCCCCTCCGCCTCTGCAGATACCACCTTCACGCAGGAGAATGAGGAGCCACGGGTCACCGAAGCACCACCACCTTCTATAATCCCTAGTCGAGAAGCTGAATCCGAGCCGATGTCGGGTCGAGAGAGCCCGTCACATTCTCCAGAATCCCCTCATAAAGAGTTCCACTGTGCGGTACTGAAAGCTCTGGGCTGTGATGAAGAACTGACCGCACTTACTCAACCCGAATCAAACAGGCCGGATGCAGGTACTGCCTGTGGAAGAACTTTTTTGTGGGGTTGATTTTGGGTCTCTCTTCTGTCTTCCGTCACCCCCTGCTTACCCTGGTTCGAAATCTGGTGATCCAAAACACCTGTATGTGTCCACTCCAGTCTCTCGTCCCAGAATCCCCCCGATCCAGATCTGTCAACAAATACCGCATCACCTCTATCTGCTTCAACAGTCTTAACCAGGAAAATCATTGGGTCTTCTAAGGGCTTCTCACTATCCTCTAACTTGGACATTGGCTCTTGGTCCTGTCGGGTTCATTGTGTTATTCTTGTACTAAAAAACTTGCGTGGTGTTTTTAATGGAGACCTCTGAATCTGAACTGATTTGCCTTTTTATGTGCTGGCATTGAAATTCTTTTGTCGTTTGTGTCGCAGAGTTGTGTAAACATGCAACAAAGAAAGATCTCTTGATTTATGATGCTTCTGTTCTCTGTAGGTCAGACACAAGACATTGAAGAGGGGAAAGTTCCCAGCGGCACCTGCACTCCTCCCAGCTCACCTGTGCGTGTAGAAGAAGGTGAGTCTGTCCGCTCTCCCGGAGCATGAACTGATTCCAGGTGTTTGATATCTGCAACATGACCGCTAATGTGTGTGTGTGTGTGTGTCTGTATGTTTGTTATTTAACGTTTGTGGACATTTATTGCTGTTTGTAATAACAGACCAGAGGGGATCAAGTTTATTTCTATAGCACATTTCACAATTTTGTGTTGTTGCAAAGCAGCTTTGCAAAAAACGAATTGCGGAACAAACAAACTATAAATATAATATATTGATATAGAATATGAATAGGAACTTAGAAAGAATATATATATATATATATATGAAGAGTTAATTTGCAAAAACTGATAACTCTATTGTTTAAAAATGTTTTTTATTGTGCATTTTAATTATTATCACTCAAAGTTGAAATAACTCAAAAGTAAAAAATACAACTAGCTAACACAATAAAACCACGATCTTTTTTTGCAAATAAACTCAATCTTAATAAAAAAATGCATTGCATTACAGAATTGATGTTGGTATTGCAAATCTTCAATAAGGTGATTAGAAAGTGATACTTTCTGTATAAATAATTGTCTTGATAATTGTTTCTGCCCACAATTTAAACACTTTCTGGCCCAGTTGGCTGATTTTTGCATATTCCTTCTTAAAATGATTTAAATAATTTTATTTTGAACAGCTGTATTAACTCTTATTCACCCCTTCTGGTCTTTATTACCCTGGATTACATCAAACACCACAAGATAGATTTTTAAATGAATTCCACATTGTTGTAGATGCGGATGCCAATATAGAAAATCTTTATAAAATAATGATTTTATTCCCCTGTAGAAATGTAAAGCCAAGCATTTATGCAGAACTACTGCACCTTTTTAAATAGTTTCAAAGTTTTTTCATATTTTACACATTATGAATGAGAAGTCGTATTGTATGCACTGCAAACACAGATGTAATCTGGTTTGAGAAATGTCTTCTGTAAACCGGCCGTCTTTAATCATCTCCCTTCATGCACATTTCTCTGGGGTCTTAAGAATGTCCCGCCGGTCATTCTTTACTTCTGGTGTCTTTACGGTGTCTGTTCATTTCTCATTTTGATTTAACCTGGTGCCTGTGATTTGATCTGCGCACACATTCTCTCTCTACTTGTGCTTTTCTTCGTGGCTGCGTCACAATCAGGAGATGGAAATGCTAAAGAATACCTGTTACCATAGTAAGTACTTCCCCCTCCCAACCCCACCCCACGCTTGAGTTTGCTTTCCCGCTGCACGCTTCACTCCGACTCACTGCTGTAACTCATGATCCAGCAGCTCCCGCTTCACAAAACTCTGTTTGTTGAGACCGTTGATCCACACTGATCTCCGGTCAGTCTGATCTGCTTCAGTGCATCTGTCAATGATAGAAAAAGTTACATTAAAGGGAAACTTCACCCAAAAATGTCAAGTTGTTTCAAATCTGTATACATTTCTTTGTTTTGATGAGCGCAGAGAAATATATTTGGAAGAATGCTTATAAGCAGACTGATTTTACTACATTTTTGTTTTTTAACAAATGTTATATTTAACAATATTTAAAGACTTGATTGATCAGACTGTCTGGAGTGTGGTGTGGTGACACTGACAACAAATATTTCTCTAGAAAACGTTTTCTTTGAAAGTCTATAACAGTAGCAGACAAGCTTGTAGTGTTTCTGCGATGTCATTCAGCCGAACAGGTAATGTATGAAGGATATGGTTTACATCTGATTTGCCTTTCAAGTGCATAAAAATAATTATTTCTATAAAATGCAGCTTTGCGGTTTTAAAGTGTGCTGTATATGTATAAATATATGTGTGTGTGTGTGTGTGTGTTACATACATGTCTGATGTTGGTTTACTGGTTCCAGTTAGAGAGAAGCGTAATGTCAGAAATTTAAATGTATCTGACGACCTGTGACTAATTCACTTTGTCTCTGACGTGCACGAGCTGTTTTAAAGGGATAGTTCTCCCAAAAATGTGAATTCTGTCATCATTTACTCGCCCTCGTTTCAAACCTCTTTGAGTTTCTTTCTTCTGCAGAACAAAGGAAGATATTTTGAAGAATGTTGATAACCAAACAACACCAAACCTCATTGGCATTGTGTAACACAAAACCACCAGACATTTCTCAAAATATATTTTTTTGTGTTCCACTGAAGAAAAACATTGACAGACACATGAGGAGAAATAAATGACGAGTTTCAAGTTTGGCTAAACCGTGCCTTTAAGATGATTGTTTGGACATCTGGTGGTCAAATACATTATGAATTCCTGTCGATGTTCTTGATGTGTGATGTGAAGGTTACTGGATTAAGAGATGAAGTACATCTTTAATGGGTTTTGCTGAAATCTATCACATGACTTTGGAACCGTTTGATGGTGTATAAATCATTAGCAGAAATGTTGGAGAGATTCAAGTTTTACAGAAACTTTCTCAAAGAAAGGTGGTTCAGCTGTTGAGGTCTTGAAGGTCTGAATCCCCCCCAGAATTCTCTGAGTGACACAAACTCATTGTTGTCCCTTTTCCTCCACTTTCTCTCCGTCCTCCACAGAACCTGCACCACAGAACCAGTCAAGTAAAGACGAAAGCGACGCTGCCACTTTAAGACAAACCCTCCCTGATCTCACCCCCGATGAATTCTCTGAAGTACCCACCCTACCTGCAGAAGAGCCCGCCCCTGAACTGACAGACTCCGCCCCTCAAGCTGAGGGGGAGGAGCCTGCTACTGGTGACGATGCGGCCGGTGACCACGGCAGTGACGAATCGCCCAACAAATCCCCTTCAAAGAAGAAGAAAAAGTTTCGCACGCCGTCTTTCTTGAAGAAAAACAAAAAGAAGTCTGAGACCTAGAGATGAAGGTCGCTCAGGCGTTTGGCAATACCCGTCTTTAAATCCATTGGATTTTTTTTAACACGCCTCCTTACTTTTATTATTTGTCAATGTCTTTTTATCATATAAAGGTCAGATTTGTTTTTATTCTGTTAACCGTTCTTAATAAATGCTGGCCGACCGCTAAAGTCACTTTAGGAAGTGTGTGGCTTGTGAGGCATGTGTATACCCTGTTTTTATAAAGATCTGAATAACCACTATCATGTATGAGAATGTATCTAATGTTCATAGACGAAAACGTTCAGGACCCTCGTGGTGTTAAAATAAATTCAGAATTCTGCTGCATGCTTCTGTCTGTAAGTTTGGAAAAACTTTAAATCACAACAGATCCCACCTGAGCAGATGCAGAAGAGTATAAAACATGTGCTTAAAATAAAGCTTGTTTAGGATGGAAATTAATTTGCATATTAGAATCTCATTACACCTGTTGGAAAAAAGTTTGTCATTTTTCACCCTAAAATCTTTCATAACTTCAGTTTGCAATACATCTACACTACAGAACTTTCTTCTGTTCACTAACTTTCCTCCTGCAGTGATGTGAATAAAATGTTTCTTTTGATGGTAATGTATATTTTTTGTTTATTATTTAGATGTAGCATTATGTCCAGCAGTTTGACAACGCTGTCATAATGTTGACCTTTAATTCTTTCAATGACATTAATAAGCATGCTGGGTAAAATCATCAACAGATGAAATCGGACTGATCTACAGCTGTTTGATGTTCAGACACTCATACACACTCCTTCTATAATAACACTGTGATAATATTCATGGACCCGTCATGAAGGACCATACGAGGACATATTCAGGTTATATTCTGTCCCAAAGTTAAAACAAATACAACAAATCACATCCAGGGTTTTTTGCGTGTGACATTAAATTAGCGGCTGATAAATGTTCATTTTTAATGTTATTGATATTGGCAGATAATACAATTAAGGCAATTTGATAGCCGATGAATTCTAAATCATTTCCTCTGGTTAAACCTCTTTAGCTGCTCAGAGGTACAATACAGTACAGTTCTGTCGTTTTTAGTCACTTACTGCTATTAGAAAAACATTGTTAATGTAGTACAGTATGTAGACTGATGTCTGGATGCTTTCTGTCTTGAGATCTGCTATTAAGATCATTTTTCTGGGTTGCCCTGCAAGAACATCTAGAATTTGTTTATTTAATAAAAAATACACCAGAAGAGTTTGAAGGTTAGTGTAATGTAGGCTTGGTTTCCTTGTTTTCTGCAGTGAATGTTTTTTCAAATAAAAGCAGTTGTCCACTTTTTGCCTGAATGATTAGTTATTGTTATCGGCTAAAATGTACATATTGGCTCATCCCTAATTTGTAGTAAAGAAGTTGTTTTATCTTATGGTAAAGAGAATTAGAGGATGGAGATCAACTGTGAACACATAGTACTGATGTAGGTTCTTTGTTTTTCTGCTATTTATAAACTTGATGTTGTTGTAAAATATGACCGGACACTTTATGAGATTCACAGTTCACCCACAGTTGCTTTTTGTCAACATGAGATCATCTTGATGTGGATCAGATGCACTTGTGTGCAATACAGTTTTAATACCACATCTCTTGTTTTTTCATGGTACTTTATATTTTTATGCCATGAATAAAATCCATGATTGACGAATATTAGTTTTTCTAAACGTTTCTATAGCAAAGCTGCAGTTAGTAATTTGCATTACATATTTAATCTCTATAACAAATGTATTCTCGGGCAAAGACAATTAATGCATGAAGTCTTAACTAAAGCGTGTAACTAAAAGTCAATCTAAAGTCATTTTAGTGTAACACAATAAATCTCATATGTTTATGTAGAATGAGGAGGCGTGTCTGTGAATGAACTCCTCCCACTAACACTGAGAATCAGGAAACTGAGATGGTCACAAACACTGTTACTCAGTTGAATAAGAAAACTCAATCGTTTGATGATAATGTTGAAAACAAAGTGAATTATTTTTAATGCACAGATTGTAAGAGTTCAAACCGGATTATTCCTTTGCTGAACTGAAAGTGAAACTGAAGAAGGATTAGAGAGAATGGCGTCTACATGTTTTTCCGAGGAGGATTTCTCTTGTCCTGTGTGCTGTGAGATTTTTAAAGATCCTGTTTTGTTGTCCTGTAGTCACAGTATCTGTAAAGACTGCATTCAGACATTCTGGAGGAGTAAAGAAGCTAAAGAATGTCCAATTTGCAGAGGAATATCCTCAAAAGAGTTTCCACCATTAAATCTGGCTTTGAAGAACCTGTGTGAGAGTTTCTTACAGGAGAGAAGTGAGAGATCTTCATGGGTCTGTCTTCTTCACAATGAGAAACTCAAACTCTTCTGTCTGGATGATCAACAGCCCGTGTGTTTGGTGTGTCGAGACTCCAAAACACACAACAACCACAAATTCTGTCCTGTCAATGAAGCCGTGGTCGAGAATAAGGTCAGATTAATAACAATGAAAACATTTCATCACAATATTGACATGAATAACTGAAAGATAACCGATAGATGTGTTCACAGTGACAAATAACCACTAAAATGTCACATCATTATACTCTGTGGTAACGTACAATTGTTTATTTAAATATACAAAATTCTATTGACACGTTGTTTTCTTTTAGGAGAAACTCCGAAGTGCATTAAAACCCTTACAGGAGAAACTGAGAACATTTGAGAAGTTTAAACAGAATTTGGATAAAACATCAGAACATATAAAGGTTCGAATAAATCATCATGTTATTTTGTAAATGTGTATATAGATGGAGCGCCGATTGATTCATTGTGCGTTTCTCAGATTCAGAGTCTCCGCACAGAGAAGCAGATTCATGAAGTGTTTCAGGAACTTCACCAGCTTCTACATGATGAAGAATCAGCCAGAACAAGAGCACTGAGAGAGGAAGCGCAGCAGAAGAGTCAGACGGTGAAGAAGAAGATTGAGAAGATCAACAGAGACATTTCATCTCTTTCACACACAGTCAGAGGCGTAGAGGAGCAGATGACAGCTGAAGATGTTTCATTCCTACAGGTACTTCAATCTTCACTCCAATATATGAGGCTCGTCTTCAATCGTGTCAATCATGTGTTTGTTTCTCAACAGAACCTGAAGAGCACACTGGAGAGGTTTGTGTTGTGTTTGCTGTGATTGTGAATGTAAAGTCTGGCCAGAATGTCAGAATGACTCCTGATGTTCCTCCAGAGTTCGGTGGGGAGCGTCAGATCCAGAGAACATCTCAGGAACGATGATCAATGTAGAAAAACATCTCAGGAACCTGAAGTTTACTGTCGTACACAAGATGAAGGACAACGTTCAATACAGTGAGTACACAACACACAACACTGACTTCAGCACTTTACTCTCATCCCCATCACAATGTTTCTCTCTCTTCAGCTCCAGTGAATTTAGATCCAAACACAGCTCACTGTAACCTCCTCGTGTCTGATGATCTGCTCAGCGTGAGATTCGGTGCAGATGCAGCAGCGCTGATTCCTGATAATCCAGAGAGATTTGATGTGTCTCCATGTGTTTTGGGTTCAGAGAGTTTCCGTTCAGGGATTCACTGCTGGGATGTTCAGGTTGGAGACAACACATACTGGGCTCTGGGTGTGATGACTAAATCCGCTCAGAGGAAGAGTAAATTATCATCCAGGACTGGAGTCTGGTGTGTGGCGAATCACTATGGTAAATATTTTGCATTCATCACACCAGAGACAACGGGTCGTCAATTCTCGGTGAAAAAGAAAGTTCAGAGAATCCACGTTGAGCTGGATTGTGACCGAGGAAAACTGTCATTCTCTGATCCTCTCACTAACAAACACATACACACTTTCACACACACGTTTACTGAAGGAGTTTTTCCATGGTTTTATGTTAACTTTAACATTTCTCCTCTGATGATCTTACCAGCAAAATCACATCAGTAACAAACACAACAGAGTTCAATAAGAGATATAATAGTTTGTCTCTTTGTAATGACTCTTCACGTTTGGCCCTGACAATAAGACCGTGTTTATTTTGGCTGTAAATCGTTTAAATCTAATATGTTTTCAATGGCTGCAATGGTTAAAACATGAGTTTGTCAGGGTGTGATGACTGAATCTCTCCAAAGGAATCTTGACAAGACTTCACAAATTCACTTTACAGTTTAAATAATAGACCAGACGACATTTTGCAGCATTGCTTTGACTCTTTCGAATTTGAGATGACAAATGTATTACACTTCATCTAATTACTATATACAATAAGAATGATTCTTCTGAAAAACGGACTGCTATATGTTTAACAATCGCCAATATTAGGGCGGCAGTTTCACTATCAAGAGTTTGTTGCTTGTCATTTGCAGTCTCTGTTTCTGTTCTTCTCAACTTCTCAACATTTAAGTGCTTTTATTTGACATTACTCTAACATTCAGATGATGATGAATCTCCTGATGATTATTTTATGATAATTGCAATGCAACTATTGTTGTTCTTGGTACTTTTTATTATACAGCCATAATGAAAGGTTATCTTTAAAAAGTATTTTTAATTTGACGAATAGTTGTTTTATATAAATTGGTAGTCTGTAAATCTGAAGTTGGTAACCTAGTTTATTATTAGTAATATTTGTATTCTAACATAATCACATGATTTTAAAGGCATTCAATTTAAAACCTTGAACCGTTACATGTGTCTTTTATTTTTAGCTTTACCAGCAGTTAACATACTACAAATACTACACTGTACAAAATAAATAATAATAGACATTCAAAGCATCAGATGAGGTTCTTCGCCTTTTAAAGGTTCTCCGATGTTCTATTAATATTCCTCAAGAAAGTTGTTTTAGTTCCTTAAGAACTGTGAAGACTCTGGTAATCAAACCATACTGAACAACAGCACAGATGAGTCACTGATGTAATAAACACTGGATCTTATTCATGATGGTTAATGTAAACAGTCTGGGTGGAGTTACGTTAAAACGAGGGTCGGAGCTAACTGCAGATGGGCCGGTCAGCCACAAGTGGGCTGTACAAACCTCCAGAGGATTTTAATTGGTTTATTTCATGCTGTGTGTTGTAGTATTGGTTCAATATTGGTTCATGATCCACAGTTGGTGTCGTATCTTGGGATACTAACCAAAAGAAGACCCGAGAAGTACATCATTCTCGATGGTCACTTTATTGAGTATGGAAACTTCTTCACAGCCTTTTACAATGTGTTACTGCCCCACTGCTGGATAAATCTCATTATCCACAAACAACATACCCCTCACCAAACCAAAGCCTAGACCTAACTCATGTGGACGGGCACAGCAGTGATTGTGAATGATCATTTTAATAATTGGTAACATAAATAGAAACACTCAGGAGAATATCAAAGGGGTAACATAAAAGACAAAGGATACAGGTTAATTACAGAATAAATCCCTTATACCTTTACATTGTCAAGTGAACCCATTATTATGCTTTCCCATCTGAATACGTCACGTTAGCTAAACCCGCCTGTAGAGGGCGCTGATTAGCTGTCTGCCAGAGTCAGCATTAGGGAATCATTAATGTGGTTAACATTTAAATATGCATTGCCAAACAGACCTTCTCTTTTAAACCATTGAATACCCTAAATAAAAGACTGTAGAAAAGAGAGAAAGATTTTTAGTTTCGTGATGAAAAGTTTTAGAAGTGCACAAAGAAAAAATTACATTTCAAAGATTTTCACGCAATGCAAATCATTTATTTCAGACTTAAAATTTTTTATTACAAAATAATTAGTTTAACTCTCAAACACAGAATTTTTGATCGCATAAAAATTGTTTATGGGTTGACTCCATAAATAATGAGCTTCCTTTTTTTATTTATTTATTTTTATTCAAGAAATGTCTTACAAAAGTGCAAACATTCATTCCTTAGAATCTTGAACATTTCCGAAATGCATAAAATAAACAGATGAAGTCAATTTTACACCATCATAGGACAAAAAAGGAAAGAAAAAGCAAAAGAAAATATATATGTATCAAATAATAAGCTGCAGAAATATAAATCATGGTACATGAAAGATCTCATCATATTTAAAAAAAAGATCAATATCATATCAATTGTTCTTAGTGATTTGATTAAATCTTTTACTTCGTTATATTGAGCTTCCTGTGGAGCGCCAACCCCGGCGGTGACGTCACCGCGTGACGCAATGACGCAGAGCGTGTGTCCTGTCAGCTGATCAGTGAGCCGCTGCGGAATCAACGCGCGTCGCTGCTGCGATATTTTCATTAAAACAGAGACTGAATAAACATGACACAATAAAAACACGTAAAGGTGAGTAAAGCACACACACACACACACACACAATCCGACACACAATCCGACACGAGCGGACATAGACTCGCGCGCGCTGTCTGATGATGATGGTGATAATGATGAAGAGAAATGAACGGGCCTGAGGTCAATACACACATTATATACACAATGACATCATACACATCATACACACAACAATACCATACAGACACACACACACACACACGCACACACGCACACACGCACACACACACACTCTTAACGTATACAATCGACACGTATGCTTATACAGCACACACACACACACACACACACACACACACACACACACACAATAATAAACGCACACAGTGGCATCATACACATCATACACACAACAATACCATACAGACACACACACACGCACACACTCTTAACGTATACAATCGACACGTATGCTTATACAGCACACACACACACACACACACACACACAATAATAAACGTACACAGTGGCATCATACACACTTATTAAGTTGAAGACAAACATAGTCAACACAGTATATACTACACACAATACATACATGCGCGCACACACACTCCTACAATCAACACACACTACACACTTATATTACTTATATTGACAACATGGACAATGAAAGTGTTGATGAAAGTTACAGAACAAGTGTGTGTTGTGACGTCATCTCAGTGTTAACATCAGTGTGTTAAATATAATCTGCATGTGAAATATTCTGAATATTATATTTTGTGTTTTATGAAAGCGAATGAGATGCGAATAACATTGTCAAAGTGAGCGAGTACGATCTGATGTATTGAGCTGATCTATGTGTTGAGTTGCAGAATGATTTCAGGAAACTGATTTGAGATCAGTGGTTGCGTACACGTGTGTGTGTGTGTGTGTGTGGATGAACAATCATTGATTTCTTTGAAAGGCTTTGATCAGTCTGCTGTCATGTTGGGAGTGTTTCACACAGACACACACACAGAGAGAGAGACGGCAGCATTGGGAACATATTGTCATATTGTTTGTAAATCTGCAGAAGAATCATTTCAGAATGAAGTTGATTCAGTTTGTGAAGATTAGACGAGTGTTTCGCAGGTTCAGGTTTTCTCTGAAGAGACGTGAACATTTCAGGTAAAGTGAGTCTTTTGTGCCGATACGACATTTGTCGCTTTCCTGCCTGCGTTCGTTTGTGTGCATTCTGAATTTGAAATGTTAAGATGTATTTGGAATGATCTATATGGGATATTTTACAGTAATTAAAATCAGGATATTAACGGGATGTGTTGAACGGTCTCTCTGTAACTGTCTCTGGCACAGAAGATCCAATAAATAGATTTCATTCATATGTGGCTCTGAACAATCCTGCTTCATTTTCATAGTATGTATGTTGAAACATGTCTGTTGATGGATTGTATTGGACCAGCGCACACAGAAGCGTTCAATAGTCCTCATAGTCTCGATCTATGTATGTTACATAACTCTTGAATTCTGAAGGCTTTTTAATTTTTGTTCAAACTCAAAGCAACATAGAAATCACGTGCGTAGCGTTGTGTTAAATCATGTATTGCCTATTGCGTGTTGGCTGTCAGAGTCAGACTGAAGTGAACTTCATTTGTAAGTCATTTTGGATAAAAGCGTCTGAGTGCTAGATGAATAAATGTAAATATAGATTTTGATCAGTTAGTCTTTACTGTAGATCATTACTTTATTTTCATTTTCCTGACAGATGTTTGGACTTTACTACTAATGTACTGCTTCACTATAAACTTAAATTCACCAAAAGCTGCAATTCATAACAAAATTCACATTGTGTAAGTAGTATGCATACTGCAGAAATAGAGAAGTGTGCCACACTGAACATAGCCTGTGAATCAAGCGTAACACTGATCTGTTTTTCTTTGTTGTGTGCCCATTCCTTTATAGATTTTTTGTCTCTCTCTCTTCAGTGTCACAGAGAACATGTCGGGAAACAGTCTGGTGTTACCCATAGTTCTGTGGGGCCGTAATGCTCCCACTCACTGTATCTCCAGTCTGCTGGTGATGGACGATCTGAGCACCATCATCACCGGCTGCCATGACGGACAGATCTGCATCTGGGATATGACCTCAGAGCTGGAGGTCAGAGGTCACGCTCAATGTCCTCTTCTGCATGAGCGCTCACGTTTACTGACTCTTTCTGTGTGTGTCTGTGTGTTCAGATTAATCCACGCGCTCTGCTGTTCGGACACACGGCGTCCGTCACCTGCCTCTCCAAAGCCAGCGCCAGCAGCGATAAACAATATCTCGTCAGCACCTCCGAGAACGGGTGAGAGAGAGGGTGTGTGAGAGAGAGAGAGAAAGCTGAAGATAAACATAAGAACTTATAAAATGTATGTGTGTGTTTCTCAAAGGGAAATGTGTTTATGGGATGTCAGCGACGGCCGTTGTATTGAGTTCACAAAGTTGGCCTGTGCTCACACCGGTATACAGGTAACTTTCTCAAGACTACACCTCATGAACCACAGAGAACATCTTACAGTATTCAGATGTGAATAAATCTCTTGTGTTTCAACAGTTTTATCAGTTCACCATCGGCACACAGAGAGAGGGCCGTCTTCTGTGCCACGGACATTACCCAGAAATCCTAGTGGTTGATGCCACCAGCCTGGAGGTTCTGTACTCGCTCGTGTCCAAGATTTCACCCGACTGGATCAGTTCAATGAGCATCATTCACTCGCACCGCACGCAGGGTAACTCCCGTTCTGATAAGAGACGCTTTTTATACGTCATAAACCACACGTGACACAATTAAGAGACAATTTTAACAAAATCAAACCTCAGGAGTAACGTGAAGTCATCCAACAGCAGTATGAAAGACTGACAGCTTGACAACACACATGAAAACTGGGATAAAGATTCAGGTTATCACAATAAAAAAAGACTTTTCCTGAAATATGACTGTTGTATTGCTCAAAAGTGAATCTGAACCTGTTTAGTTGCAGCATTTGAGGTCTGAAAATACAGAGCATCTTTCTCTAGTTTTTATTTTCTGCTAATAAATGCAAAAAGAAAAAATGTTTTTATTTGAAGTTTGGGAGAAATATTCACAGAATGAAACAAAAATGATAATTTTACCTAGAAAAAGTATAATTTTGAAATGGTCTCTTAATTGTTTCTGTGGCTGTACGTTGTATTTTCACCATTGAAATGACTCATAATGCATGTCTGTTTGTGTGTGTTTGTTTAAGAGGACACAGTGGTTGCTGTATCTGTCACTGGGATTCTGAAGGTGTGGATCATCACAGCAGAAGTCAGCCGGATGCAGGTGAGAATCACTGAGGATCAGACGCTAGTCTTCATTCAAACTTCTACTTAAAAACACAATGTTGATGATGTGAGTCGCCACAGAGATCCATGTGCATGTGTGGATTCATTCTGTCTGTGTGTGTGTCTAGCAGGATCTGGATCCAGTGTTTGAAGAAGAGTCAAAGCCCATCTACTGTCAGGGCTGTCAGAGTATCTCATTCTGCACCTTCACACAACTCTCACTGCTGGTGGTGTGCTCCAGATACTGGAGAGTAAGTGTGTGTGTGTGTGTGTGTGTGTGTGTGTGTGTGTGTGTGTTTGATGCTGGTGGTGTGCTCCAGATACTGGAGAGTAAGTGTGTGTGTGTGTGTGTGTGTTTGATGCTGGTGGTGTGCTCCAAATACTGGAGAGTAAGTGTGTGTGTGTGTGTGTGTGTGTGTGTGTGTGTGTGTGTGTGTGTGTGTTTGATGCTGGTGGTGTGCTCCAGATACTGGAGAGTAAGTGTGTGTGTGTGTGTGTTTGATGCTGGTGGTGTGCTCCAAATACTGGAGAGTAAGTGTGTGTGTGTGTGTGTGTGTGTTTGATGCTGGTGGTGTGCTCCAGATACTGGAGAGTAAGTGTGTGTGTGTGTGTGTTTGATGCTGGTGGTGTGCTCCAGATACTGGAGAGTAAGTGTGTGTGTGTGTGTGTGTGTGTGTTTGATGCTGGTGGTGTGCTCCAAATACTGGAGAGTAAGTGTGTGTGTGTGTGTGTGTTTGATGCTGGTGGTGTGCTCCAGATACTGGAGAGTAAGTGTGTGTGTGTGTGTGTGTGTGTGTGTGTGTGTGTGTGTGTTTGATGCTGGTGGTGTGCTCCAAATACTGGAGAGTAAGTGTGTGTGTGTGTGTTTGATGCTGGTGGTGTGCTCCAAATACTGGAGAGTAAGTGTGTGTGTGTGTGTGTGTGTGTGTTTGATGCTGGTGGTGTGCTCCAAATACTGGAGAGTAAGTGTGTGTGTGTGTGTGTGTGTGTTTGATGCTGGTGGTGTGCTCCAAATACTGGAGAGTAAGTGTGTGTGTGTGTGTTTGATGCTGGTGGTATTGTCCAAATACTGGAGCGTAAGTGTGTGTGTGTTTGCGTTTGTGATTGTATGTCCTCACACTGACCGACTGTTATGCTGTGTTCCGTTTGTGTGTGTTACAGGTGTTTGACTCTGGTGATTTCTCTCTGCTGTGTTCTGTCCCGAGTGAGAGCGGTCAGTCGTGGGCTGGAGGCGAGTTCATCGCTGCAGATAAAGTCATCATATGGACTGAAGACGGCTGCAGCTACATTTACAAACTACCACCCAGGTAACAACAACCCTTACTGGATACACACAATTACAAACAAACAACAACACACCTGCAAACTACCAACACAAACATCCACACACTCACAACACTATATTTGTTTATGTGAAACACAAATTACCTACACAACCAAACACTTACAGACTAACAACAATCACACATTTACACACCCATCCTACTGTACACATGATCACACACGTACACTGTCAACAAATGACGTCATACTCGCACCTCATGCCTGTGTGTGTGTGTGTGTGTCTCAGTTGTCTCCCAGCGAGTGAACATTTCCGCAGTAGTGTTGGTAAAACCACAGAAGGCTCCATTCCACCGCTGGTGTACAGTATAGCGGACAGCACTGACAAACAGGTCAGAAATGAATATTATTTGTGTTATTTAACACGTGTGTCACCGTGAACATAGCTTTAGAATCTGACATTGCCTTGCAAAAATAAAAGTGATCTTTCACTTTCATGTTGTTTTTATAACAAATACTGTAAATTGATGTTCGCTGTGAGTTTCAGCGTCAGTGTTAGCAGATTTGTGTTCCGTCTGTATTATTTCTCAGTAGTCTTGTCCTAGTCTAGTCTGTTTATGTGTTTGTACAGCATTTTATGTGTGTGTTTTATTTATTTATGATTTGCTCTTTTGTCTGTTGTTGACTCCGCCCCTTGCCCCTCCCAGTTGGAGGAGGGGTGGCAGGGTCAGTGTGTGGTGGTGTGTCTCCCTGACAGCGGTTGTGATGTGGAGCTCTACACTCCTGAATTGCAATACAGCCAGCGGCCTCTAGAGGCACCAGTAAGCCCAGCTGACAGACGCAGACACGCCAGTGGGGGGCGCTCTAGATGCATACATATGCCCCAGACATCCAGTCACTAATTCATAAATTGACCATAGTGACTATTATAATCAGACAATTCAAACATGTGAATCTAAATGATATGTTTATAACATCACATGTTCAGGATTTTCTACGGTTGTAATAATAACAGGGTTCCCCTATAAATCATTAAATTTGCATATTTGATACATACTAATCATATTCTGTCTGCATAAATCATTTTAACCTTACACCGTGACTACACCGGACCGCGCCGCATCCAGTGTGGATGATAGTGTGTTCTAATGCGTTTCTAATGTCTTTTGTTGTGTCGCGTCCGGTGTAGACATGGTGTTAAAGGGATAGTGCACCCAAAAATGAAATATAATCTTGTCATTTCAAACCTTTATGGGTTTATTTTTTCCGCAAAACAAAAAAGAAGATATTTTAAAGAAAGGTGGTAACCGAAATGCACTGGCCCCCATTCACTTCTATTGTATGGACACAAAACCAATGCAAGTGAATGGGGTCCAGCGATCAACATCTTTCAGAATATCTTCTTTTGTGTTCAGCGGAAGAAAGACAAGACAAGAGGGTGAGAAAATAAACATTCTGTCATCATTTATGGGTGAACTATCACTTTAAATCAAAAGGTCATTAAAATGACTCAGTAAGGAGATCCAACAACTTTTGAATAGTGTTTGTTTCTCAGTTATTCTTGGCTTTATTATGTTCTAACATTACACATTTGTCCGAATGATTGATTCGTGAATCGGACTGAATTTAAACAACTTAATATTCTTATCTGTAAATCGCAAGTCGCTAAAAGAATCGTGCAGTTTCATTGGTTGAACAGTGTGGGAAACTTGTCCTTGACAAACGTAGCTTTGAATCTGTGAATCTGATTGGATGTCGTTAAGCTCCTGTGGCGTTTCTGCTTCCATCTCGCTGTCTGTGAAGAATCACTCTGATTCGCCAGGTCTCATGCTCCTCCCACTAAAAACGGCCAATCATTGAGTCCCCTCATCCGCCTTCACCTGTTGAAGAAGCATGCAGCATCCCTGAGCTTCTTCACACTCGCTGCAGCGTCACATCGCATGCAAACGGATGAATCTGACAGATTTTTGTATGCTGGAAAACAGCTCGAAAAACAAGTTGCTTTTTTATACTAACATTTATGAGTCTTTGATTTGCTTTATTTTTTTAGACATATAATAGTTTTACTCATCTATCAAACTTTAATGGATAGATACATTTTAGCGATCAAATATTGAATTGAATATAAATTGAATAGTCGAATATAATTATTTTACTGATTAATCATTAATCACGTATAGTGTAACAAGGGCCAATAGCTGGGAAGTGTCACTTTCTTCATTTATTGTTGCTTTTCGTTTGTTTATCTGAGATCTTTCTGTTCATTTCTCTTTGGTTTGGAGTGTGCAGGCGTGTAGCATGTTGTCACGTGTGATTGGGTGTTTTTCTCTGAATGAAAGCTTATCGGTGGAGCTTTGCACTACATTTACATTACATTTACATTTAGTCATTTAGCAGACGCTTTTTTCCAAAGCGACTTACAGATGAGGAAACGTTGGAAGCAATTATAACAACATAGGCAATAAAATACATAAGTGCATCAAACTAGTCCATTAAAGCCTATAGCACAGTATACAAAGCTAAGAATAGTGAGGTTAGTAAGGTTAAAAAATATTATTTTAATATTATCACTATATTCAATACATCATGAAAGCACATTAAAGTTTAACATTACAGTTCCAACACACACACACACACACACGTTTATATTTATTAAAGAAACACAAAAAAGGTTTCAATCAAGTACATAAAAATGTTGTGTTTTAAAGAATCTTATTTTTGATAATTAAACCTAGTTTTTTTCTCTTAAACACAGCCATATAAGCTGGCATGTCCATAAAAATGTTGAAGAGTAAACAAAAAAGTAAACGTGATTAAGAACAACAGTGGTTTATTATCTAAGTTCTCATAACTTGTGTCTGTTACAGTTTTAGTGTTTCTACAACACAAACTGACTCTTTTATATACAAAGTGTTTACTTGAACATCAGCCATTAAAATAAAAAAACACAATTCACCCTTTATTCATTTTGTGTTGTTTTGTTTGTGTCATGACTCAAATGTCTGTCGCGTCTCAGTCATGATTCTGCATCATTTCCCCCTCACAGGAAATAGATGCTCATGTTTAAATCATACAGAGATGCGGTTCACGGAGACTCGCGCCGGGTGTTTTTCAGCGTGTGTGTTTTAGTGAGTGACTCTTTGACGCCGTGATGATTTGCAGATGTGTTTGTGATGTTTCCGTGTGCGTCCTCACAGCTCCTGATCTGTCCACCGGTCACCCGTTTCTTTTACGGACGGAGGGAACCGTTCCACAAGCTACTGATTCAAGGAGATTCAGCCGGGAGACTGACGTTGTGGAGCATTCCGGAAACATCTCCCTTACCGCCGGTCTCATCCCCTGCAGGTACAGGACTCAGTACTGCCCCCTAGTGTGTCCATCTACTACATAAATACATGTTTCCCTCCACGTCATATATATTCTATCTCAGAGCTGCAGGTGTCGGCCAGCATCAGTCTCCAGGAGGCCTTTGATAAACTGACTCCGTCTCCGGCCGGCATTATCGACCAGTTGAGCGTTCTGCCCAGCTCCAATGATCCCATCAAGGTGACGGCCAGCGTGTACATCCCCTCACAGGGTCGGCTGGTGTGCGGCCGTGAGGACGGAAGCATCATACTGGTTCCTGCCACTCAAACAGCCATCGTTCAGCTCCTGCAGGGAGAACACATGCTGCGCAGAGGTGACGTATTGGTCTCTGGTCTACGAGAGAACTTGATAGTATTTGTTTCTTGATGTATTTACCTGTGTACATTTACCTGTGTGTGCAGGATGGCCTCCTCATCGAACCCTCAGAGGTCACAGGCACAAGGTCACGTGTTTGCTGTACCCGCATCAGGTGTCTCCGCGCTACGATCAGCGCTCGCTGGTGTCCGGAGGTGTGGACTTCTCTGTCATCATCTGGGACATTTTCACAGGCGAGATGAAGCACATCTTCTGCGTTCACGGGGGAGAAATCACACAGCTGATCGTGCCTCCCGAAAACTGCAGCGTAAGTTTCACGTGTGTCAGAATTAAAATGAACAAGAAGAACTGCGATTAACTAACCGGCACAGCAGGGCTTATTGAGGGTGGGTGGGGCTTATCAGGCCAGGGTAATCTCTGATTGGTCAGATGTAATGGGTACACAGTACATTCATTTCCAACTTGTTGTTTTGTGTTGCACTTCTCGGCCACCATAGGTCAGATACCTGTTCTTTGCACTGATTGATCAATCACAGCCGTTTGTGTTCAGTGGAAAGACATTTTAAAATCCTTTTCTAGAATTTGGATGGAATTTCTAGAAATGGTCCATTTCTCACGTATCCATCCCTGGAATTATACCTTCCAAAAGGTACCGTCTACAAACTGAGATTCTCTCACATTGTAGTAATAGTTTTGGGAGACTTGAGTGAAATGTTTCTGGTTATTAAAAAAAAACCTTTGATCTGAAAGTGAATGCTTGAATGTTTGTTTAGTAAACAAAAATATAATTTAGCAAACAAACATGTTTTTTTCATGACAAAACTAACACTTTATTAAATAAAAGATGTTTTTGAAATGGACGACTTTGACTGAAAGAGCAGCCAATAAGAGCACAGGATAGATGGGAAATCCTTAAATATGGTTTTAAAAGCATCTCTAGCTGAGACCTCAAGAAGCTGCTTCAGAAAAAGATTCTAGCAAACTCTAGTCAACAGGTGACTACACTGAAGATGATCAAATACAACACGTTTTAATCTGTTTTTTTTTTGTTTCAACGTAATTACAATAGTTACCATTGTTTATTTCATAAGTTTATTAATTATTCAAAAATATGGGAACAATATGACACTTACACCGTGTCTACACCGGATGAGACCGAAGCGATGCGAAACGATAAAAGACATTAGAAACACATTAAACTCATAAATTCATATTTTGTCCACACTGGATACGACGCGGTGCGGCACAACGCGACAAACACATTAACAACAAGCAGATTGTCATGTCGTATCACGCCTTTCCAGTCCGGTGTAGACACGGTGTTAAGTGTCCAAAAACATTTGACCTGTAGTGTACATGAATAACATATTCATAAATATTCAGCTATGTATTTAGGTTGTGTGATATTCCTATAAAACACTTTATACATTAGAAAGAAACGATTCATAATATTAAATAATTCGGAAATAGATTGAATCTCTGAACAAAATAAGAGACCATTTTTTTATGTGCATTTGTTGGCAGAAAACGAAAATAAATATAATATTAATAATATAATAGTAATAATAACAAAAATGTTTTCAATCCATTATGGTGTAAAATTGAATCTCAGTGCAAAAAAGTTGTGATGCGTGTGGTGCTGCTGCTGAGGGGAGAAGATGGGTTACCATGGTGACAGTTATGTGATGAGCAGTGATGTATCTGGTGTGATTGTCACGGTCAAGGCTTCTCATGACAATACATCAAGACTCAAGAACATCACCTGTCATCACACACACTGAATGTGTTTCCTGCTCCGGTTGACACACACACACACAGCTTTCCTGTAGCTCAGTGGTTAGAGCATTGTGTTAACAACACAAGGTTGTGGGTTGGATCCCAGGGGATTGCAGATGTAAAATGTATAGGATAATGCTATGTAAGTCGCTTTGGATAAAAGCGTCTGTCAAATGCCTAAATGTTAACATCACTTTTCTTATTTTCTAGAATATTTTTAATTTGACTGTTTCAAATGTTGTCCTCCGCCTCCTTCTTTCTTTTACAGATGTGTTGATGCAGTTTCGTAACTCTCTAACAGAAGCTCTAATCTCTCACTCCCACCTTGGTGACCAATTAGGCGGAGACTTTTCATATGAAATGTCAGAGCGAGAGGTCACAATGTCTCCAAAATACATTCAGAAGAGTGGACTCTGCTGTTGTCATGGCAACGCTCCCGTTCTCCCCTTAAGTCATGCTTGACCTTTGCTGTGGGATTTGTCGTACAACACAAACCGCCGATGACCTTACGTGAAGCGCTCTGCTTTCCGATTTTTTCATTTCGTTCTCTGTGATATCATTTCCAATTTCATTGTTGGAAGGTTTTGACTTTTCGGTTGTTATTTAGCTCGTGTGGACGACGTTGTTGGCATTTCATTATTCGCTGGTAGAAGCTGTCGTGTTCTTTGTGAATAAAGTGAGACAGAATCAATACAGACAGAATGATATCAGACTAGATATTTGTGCACTGGAAAGTGTTGTTTCTGATAATACATGTTTTTTACGTCCATTTATAATAAATATAGCTGTACATTTAAACTGCTCATTTTTGTCTGTAGATGTCACATTCAACCTCTCCAAACACATCTGTGGTTTTGAAGGGTTCATGCTTCTGTCCCCATAGACATAATAAAAAACTACACGCCGCTTTGCTCCGCTGCTGCGAAACGTCAACGGTGCCGCCATATTAGTCAGGGCAACAGTGCACTAAAAGCCTATGGAGAGAGCTGCGCTTAACACGGACATGTAGATTGTTTCTGAGTTTTATTTGAATCATCAAACAAAAAACCCAAGGTTATTAAGTTTAGTTTACATAGTAGATAAAACTACTGTTTTTCATGATGGAAATTCTGCAGCAATTTTAGACATTTTCAAAGATAAAGTATGTTCTTTTATTAATCCGGTAAAACCGTACAGCAGTAAAACATGTTGTATGTGATATAGTAAAACAAAAAACACTGCCTTGCACTATAAGAATGAAATAGCAGTATATAGTCACGTCTCTCCCAGTGTTAGTTGTCATCATATCACAGAGTGTGAAAATGTCATAATTCTTCTCTCGTTGTGTTTGTGTAGACGCGTGTGCAGCACTGCGTCTGTTCCGTGGCCAGCGATCACTCCGTCGGTCTGCTCAGTCTGAGAGAGAGAAAGTGCATCATGTTGGCCTCCAGACATCTCTTCCCCATCCAGGTGATCAAATGGAGGCCGTGTGATGATTATCTGGTGGTGGGATGTTCCGATGGATCCGTGTACGTGTGGCAGATGGATACAGGTGAGTCGCAGGGTTCAAGGTCAGGTTCACTTAACATTTCATTTTGATCAGCAACCAGACACGACTCTCTGTTTCGCTCTGGACCATTGTGTGGTGTGCATTTGTGTTTATGTGTGTGTGTTTGTCAGGGGCTCTGGACCGCTGTGTGATGGGTATCACAGCGGTGGAGATCCTGAATGCGTGTGATGAGGCCGTACCCGCAGCGCTGGACTCTCTCAATCACCCCGCGGTGAATCTGAAACAGGCCATGACCCGCCGCAGTCTCGCTGCGCTCAAGAACATGGCACAACACAAGCTGCAGACGCTCGCCACAAACCTGCTCGCTGCAGACAACGCTGACAAGGTGTGTGTGTGTCTGTCTCGCTGTCTGTGTTTCACGCTCTCTCTGTCTCTCTTGTCTTTGATTTCTCTTATCATCTCTTCTGTTGGTCTGTTGACCTTTTAGTTCTAGACCTTAAAGTGTGAAGCTTGGGGTAATAGGGATGTTCAAATCACTTTTCTGTGTCTTTTGTGTAAGACTGACAGTCAAATGATGGAGTAATTTCAAGGTTATCTGTGTTTGTCCTTATTGTTCTCATTGGTCTTCTGTACGACAGACATACACCGACTGAACTAATGACACATAACCATCAGCAATCAAACCCCCTCACTATGGATCTGTGTGTGTGTGGGCTTCTGTGTCTACATTTACATTTAATGTCAATGGGCCTCATTCATGATACACGCGGAGAACGATTTTTTTGTGTAAATAGTTCCTAATGTCTTTCTGACGTACATTTTCGGATTTATGAAAAAGTTTGTATTTTTTAAATGTTAGTTGGTATGAAAGAAATGTACACCTGCTCCCTATCAAGTGTAAATGATGTATAAAACATTCAAACGTTCTGTATTATTGTAGACAAACTGATGACACTGCATTTTGATGCACTATGTATCATAATGATATTTCACAAGTTTCTTTAACCTTTCTTGTTTCGTTTGTCACTCTTAAACTTTGGGTAACACGCAGAGCTCGTCACTATCCCTTTTTACACAGTCGTCCAATCACAGTAGAGGAGAGGCGGGACAAACACTGCTTGTGTCTGGTGCATGCGTGTGTCTGTGTGTGTCCGTGTGTCTGTGCGTGTCTGTGTGTCCGTGTGTCTGTGCGTGTCTGTGTGTCCGTGTGTGTCTGTGTGTCTGTGCGTGTCTATGTGTGTCTGTGCGTGTCTGTGCGTGTCTGTGCGTGTCTGTGTGTCTGTGCGTGTCTGTGCGTGTCTGTGTGTCTGTGTGTCTGTGTGTCTGTGTGTGTCTGTGTGTGTCTGTGCGTGTCTGTGTGTCTGTGTGTCTGTGTGTCTGTGTGTGTCTGTGCGTGTCTGTGCGTGTCTGTGCGTGTCTGTGCGTGTCTGTGTGTCTGTGCGTGTCTATGTGTGTCTGTGTGTCTGTGTGTGTCTGTGTGTGTCTGTGCGTGTCTATGTGTGTCTGTGTGTGTCTGTGTGTGTCTGTGCGTGTCTGTGCGTGTCTGTGTGTCTGTGCGTGTCTATGTGTGTCTATGTGTGTCTGTGCGTGTCTGTGCGTGTCTATGTGTGTCTGTGTGTCTGTGCGTGTCTGTGCGTGTCTGTGCGTGTCTGTGTGTCTGTGCGTGTCTGTGTGTCTGTGCGTGTCTGTGTGTCTGTGCGTGTCTATGCGTGTCTGTGTGTCTGTGTGTGTCTGTGCGTGTCTATGTGTGTCTGTGTGTCTGTGTGTGTCTGTGTGTGTCTGTGCGTGTCTGTGCGTGTCTGTGCGTGTCTATGTGTGTCTGTGTGTCTGTGCGTGTCTGTGCGTGTCTGTGCGTGTCTCTGCGTGTCTGTGTGTCTGTGCGTGTCTATGTGTGTCTGTGTGTCTGTGTGTGTCTGTGTGTGTCTGTGCGTGTCTATGTGTGTCTGTGTGTCTATGTGTGTCTGTGTGTGTCTGTGCGTGTCTGTGCGTGTCTGTGCGTGTCTATGTGTGTCTGTGTGTCTGTGCGTGTCTGTGCGTGTCTCTGCGTGTCTGTGTGTCTGTGCGTGTCTATGTGTGTCTGTGTGTGTCTGTGGGTGTCTGTGAGTGTGTGTACAATACATGCACACACAAACACAAAAAAGTGTGAAAGCAGAATTGTATCATTTTAATATTTTAATACAATTTTTATTTTATTTTATAAGAATTATTTTTTTATAAAAATGTTGTTTGTTATGTTTGGTGTTATCGATATTAATGCTCATAAGTAAAAACTGTCAGACAGGCAAACACACACACACACACACACACACACACACAGATACACACACACACCCTCGCACACACAGACAGACAGACAGATACACACACACACACACACACACACTCACACACAGACCCTAACATTGAATGTAAATGTAAATGTAGACACACAAACCCACACATGCATGCGCACTCACACACACAGCAGGACAACTGAAAGACATAAAACCAGAGCGTTATCTTTTCACAGCAGATGTGTAAATATCCTCTAGAGGGCAGTGTATCTCCATGAGCAGAAATGTGTGTGTTTGTTCTCTTAATTATTTGATTCTGAATGTTCAGCTTTATCATAAAAAACACTTTTCAGGCCAGAGCTTCTTCTGGTGTGTAGTTTGTGTGTTAGTTTTAATGAAGTCACATCCCATTAGAAGAGTGTGTGAGTGTCTGATGTCGCAGGATTGTAATGACTGAATCAGGATCAGTCGCATCAGATCGGAGGATGATGTTATGTAAGGCACTCAGGAGTGATATCTGGTTATGCTGACATTAAACACGTCGTGATGCGTGCCGCCTGAGTCTTAAGTCATACAGTGTCTGAATGTTTCCAGAGAGGTCTGATCTGAGATCAGGTGTCCTGTAATGGTTCTGATCTCATCTGATGTGTTAAATATAGTGCAGTGATGCTGTGACCGAGACTACAGAGAGAACGCTTGAACTCTTCAACACTTAAGCAAACTCCACAAACTATTGTCTGTTACGTCATGTTTCAAAGTTGAAAAAACACTCAAAGCTTTGACATAGAGAGAAACTAGTGTGTGAAGGATGGGATGGAGTACATACTTAGTATGTTATGTAGACAAAGTGTTTAAACATTTAGGACAAGCCTTAGCTTAAGCCCGGACTATGTCTTAGTTAAATTAGCATATTCAAGTGGCTTTTATTAAGATGCCTTAGATAAAAACATCACTGGTGTGCATCTGATATATCATGTGATATATTTTAAGTTATTCCATGGTCTGTTTGAATTCTTGATTCTTATTGGCCGGAAGGAAAATGTGCATTCAAATCATGTAACACACGGCTAGCTGTGGATTATCCCTTACATATATCAGACCCATTTATTTTCATTTAAGACAGCTTAAACTTTCTGAAGAACACAGAAAGATATGAGGAAGAATGCTTATAACCAGACAGATCTTGACTCCCATAGTAGGAACAATTATGTTAATTTATAATTTTTTGGATCTGTTGAACACAAAATAAGATATTTTGAAGAATGTAGGACGGAAAACAGTTCTGCGTGACTTTTGACTACTATTGAGTCATGTGTTTTGAACATGTCTTTGCAGCTGATGATGGAGGAACGTTTGACTGATGTCTTTCAACGTTCTTCCACTGAATATTACCTTTAATAAAAAGATGATGTCACATCGACTAGTTTTTACTCATAAAGACAACGAACTAACAAACCAACTTCTAGTCTAACAGACTTTCAGAAGCCATTCACCATTGCTTTGAGTGCTGTTTTGCTTTGGATGAATGTCATGTTTAACTTTTGCTTGTCTTTTCTTTCTGTAGGGTAACCTGCCCAAATACTCTCATAACTCACTGGTTGTTCAGTCCATGAAGACAAACATCACAGATCCGGACATGCACGTGCTGTTTTTTGACGTGGAAGCCGTTATCATTCAGCTGTTGACCGAAGAAGCCCAGCGGCCGAACCCCACGCTTGTATCGCCCGAGACGCTGCAGAAGACGCCCGGCGGGGCCGATAAGGGCGGATCCTTCCTGGCCAACAAGATTTTCAAGCAGGTCAATGCCTGTTGCCAAATCATTGTATTGATAGAAATGTGAGTTTAAAGGTTTTTCACGCACCATCTCTCCCGTGCAGGTGAAGGAGACCATTAAAGAGAACATCAAAGAGCATCTTCTGGATGACGATGAGGACGAAGAGGAAGAACAGCGTCGCCGCGAGGAGAAGTCCAAGTCTCTGAGTTTGCTAGAGTATAATCTCACCATGGATACGGCGAAACTATTCATGTCCTGCCTGCACGCCTGGGGTCTGAACGGAGAACTCGACGAGGTGTGTTTGAACCGCCTGGGCATGCTCAGACCGCACACGCCCATCTCATTCGGCCTGATCTCCCGCGGGGGTCACATGTCCCTCATGCTGCCCACCTTTAAAGATTCTCTGCTGAGGCGACTGGCGCAGGGATGTGCGGATGGACACAAACTCTCCGTCTCCGAGGTCGTGGGAAAGGGCACGTATGGCGTGTCTAGGGCGGTGACCACGCAGCACCTGCTGTCCGTCATCTCGCTGGCCAACACGCTGATGGGCATGACCAACGCCACCTTCATCGGGGAACATATGAAGAAAGCTCCCAGCAGGTGAGTTCAAGATCACTCATGTATTTGGGGCTCCAAGGGGACAGACGGATGTTCAGGGTGGGACCGTGGACAGTCAGATAGAAAGCATGAAGCGTTTCATCTTGACCCCGGGGGATTTGTGTGTACCCACTGATGGGTGTTGTGTTCTAGGGAGGGGTCGAGCGAGTGTTATTGAGCTCACGTACAGAGGTCAGTGTTTGTTTGCCGATCATTGTACTGTCCAGGTAAACTGTCTGGCTGGTGTCAACACAAGAAAGCCATCGATACGCTCCGTCGATGTGTTTGTGTATCATGATTGTTTAGATTGAAGCAGAACTTCACCGATTATTTCAAAGTCACAGTTTTACCTTGAAATAATTTTCATGAGTCAACCTACTGAGATCTGGAGTTCATCTTTATGATTGTACTTTAGTAATCTACTGTACTTTTACTATCATTGTATTCAGGGGCGTAATCTCCACTGGGGACATAAATCCTGTTCCTAAAAAAATCAGTTTTTAACCGCATGTTAAGCTGTTTCGTTATAATGGACTTCTTTGGGGAAGAAACGCGTAATGCCTTTTTTCGTTTAATAATGACAGCAGTTAGTGTTGACAAGGCTTGACAGAAACCTGGGATTCCCTGGTCGTTGTTTAGGTAAAACTAAACCTTGTTAAGCATTTTAGAAAGTCATCCGGCTCGTCTCCTTCCGACCGCAGATTCAGGTTTACAAGCCACGATTTCCTCCTTTTCTCAGTCAATACTCGCGTTTTCCCCCTTCATCAACATCAACCTTTTCTACACAATAAAAACACCTTTTGGTTTCATGGTTTAATCGATAAAAAACAATGCAAAACACCCTTGACTGTATTACTTTATTTATTTAATTCAGCAATGAAAATCTAGAAAGTCTAAACAAAATATTTTAATTGTGATTTTCCATTTTAGTGGCAACTTCTGTAAATGCTGCAAAGAAAAAAGGCGTTTTTGGTAATTCTTTGTAATACCGTAATGTTTACTTCTACCATTACGGATAAACATTTATAATACAATAAGAAAAAAAAACTTGTGTTACAGTAATGAGAATTGGGGGCAGTTTGTTGTTGTCTTAAAGATAAAGAAAATAAAATCTTTCTGCTCAAAGATGGACTCGATACTAAAACAAAACTGAATCTGTTTTTTGCTCTGAGCAACATTTGATTCTAGTTTTTATGAGGCAATTTCACGTTTACGGGCTTCTTTTATATTTCCTTTTTAAATTCTCTTCATAGCAGAGCAAGATTAAACAATCAAAAAGAGATCTGTCAATATTCCTCTTAAACACACTTGAGCTAAAACCGACTCATTTAAGGCTCAAAATAAAGCCTCTTTTATTGCTCCGTGTGGATATTTGGACTTTTATTGTATTTTATAATGTGTTCAGAAGAGATTTGAAAGCCTTAAACTCAAGATGCTCTTTAGATTGTTCTCATGTTTTGATAACATCACATCCACATGTGTGTTCTGTGGATTTGGTGTTTTAATATATTGTAGTTTTTCAGATAATAAAACTCTTGCACACACACACAAGTCACTGACATCCTCTCAAGTCCTTTCAGCCAACAAAATGTGTTCAGTCTCGCTCAAAACTTTGTCAAAGCCGTTTCAGTAGTGGCCTGAGCAGACGCAGGATTTAAAGATCTCGGGAGGTTTATCCCAGACTTTAAAGAGGTCAGACTCTTGTTAGAGTGAATGCAACAGGTGGACGAGAGAATAATGATCACAGGAGGAGACGCTGGAACTTGATAGAGCATTAGGAAAAAAGAGACTGAATAGAGAGAGAGAGAGAGAGAGAGAGACCTTCAGTCTGCAGAGAAGATAACAAGCTCACACTAAGACATCTCCTGAAAGAGAGTTTATATGAAGCTAAACATTATAACTTTTATAACCTTTGTTGAAGTTAACAGAGAAGGAAGAAGTAAGTCTGTCGATTAATCGTATTTTAATTGTGATAACAGCTTATGGTTCCCTCGATTAATAAAGTATAGTCGTTGTGATGATAATGTTTTAAAAGCAAACACAAAACTCCCGATAACGCCAAGAATATCATCACAAATACGTTACAAATAAAAAAAGCACGCATTTCTTTCACTGCATTTGTACTACTTTAATACGCTGTTCCAAAACACAAACACAAACATGAAGGGTGACCAATACTAATGATTAAAAAAAATGTCATTCCGAAGATCACAAAATGGTAATTTTTTTTTTTTTAATGATTTATTTGTGCTATAAAATACAGTGTTGAAAAAGTTAAATGGTAGCAGATCATGGCTGTGATTATAATTTTACCCATAACCGTGCAGCCCTAGGAAGAAGTGTATTTATTGTCCTGAACTCTTTTGAATCAAAAGACTTTTGTTATTTACTTCACAAATGTATGCAGGTGCAAATGCAAGCGCATGCTCCAGCTAGACATTCAATGTGTGTTTATCTTCCTTCGGTCAAGGAATACATGAAATGTTCATTTTGAATGTTCAACATGTGTTATTGTGTCTGCTTTTGACATGTCGAAACACAATTAAAGTTGCAAAGAGTACACAAACACATGTAGATATCACAGATATACTAACAAATACACACATGTTGGGTTTCCATGATTTATGGGTTTGTGCCGACACACACATGCATAAATGCAAAGGATTTGTACACATGTATTCTCTTTTACACACACACACAGGTTTGTGTGCTGCAGATGTGTGTGTTAAATATTTGATTTGGTCTTTTGTGTTTTAGGCCCCCAAGACCAGGAACCCCAGAGACTCAGAGAAAGAGCAGCGTGCAGACCTCCAGCCCGGCCATGCAGAGCCAGATCAAACAAGGTAACTACAAAGAGAGACTTGCCTTTAAAAATAAAGTCCAGAAACATGAAAAATTCTGCTCGCACCACAAAACAAACACTGCTGACAAAGTCAAAAGAATTTAAATGTAAAACCTCACACACGCGTGCGTGTCCTCAGGCTGTTGCTCTCAGGCATTCCCAGGTTAAATCACGACCAAGTTCCTTTCGTAAAATATTGACTCCAGCTTTCTTTCTTTGTCAATATGACGACGTTGTCTTATATTACTGTTTCGTCCAATGTATGAAATACTATGAAGGTTTTCCTGTTCTAATTTTGTCTTTGTTTCGTAAAGTGTAACTTTGTCAATAATACGATTCAGATGTTTAGGGGTGTCACAAGATACCGCTGTTGTTCATGACCACGGTATCGATATTGTGTTAATTTGACGCATATGATAATATCCTGAATAATTCACCAGCCATTTAAAGTTTTGCCTTTTAGAGTCACAATAGTTATAAATCATAAGTGGAATTGAAGTTTGAATTGGTGGCCAAAAAAGGAGAAAATACAAAATGAACTAAATTTGACTGATCGCATTATTTGTTTAAATACGGTTTGGCTTTCATAACCATGAACAGAAAATCTGATATTTGGACCGTCCTAGTCTTAGATGTTCATTATGATTCTTTTTGGATTGAATAAATTGCAGTTTATTTTAATGATTCATTTTAAAGAACCAGTTCATAAGAATGATTTAATGGTGTTCTTTGTTATTTGTGTCTTACAAACACAACACTTTCTCCGGGTCACACTGTCTGTTAAAGCCTTTTAGCAACGCACACACACACACACACACACACTTCCTCGACACGTGCCCTAATTTGTTGGCCATCCTGAGCAGCCATTGTTCAGTCACAATAGAGACAGACTGTGAATAATCGCTTGTGTTCAGCAACACGCCGCACGCCTGTTCGTCCCCATTGAGACGGGACTTGTGTGTGTCGTTCTTTAGCTCTCTGGGCGCAGAAGGGCCCGCAGCATCTCTTTCACATGCTAACCGCTCTTTCAGCGCTCGGACAAACATCAGCCCTCCGTGTCCGACATTCTGACACGCGCCTGTCCGATGAATTCTCACGCTGAACGAGATGGCGAACATATA
>NC_136785.1:759713-771211 GCF_947034865.1 Barbatula barbatula | reverse complement strand
TTTCATCCAAAATCCTATTATTTCATTCTTTTCTGCTGGGCACTAAAAGGTCTAACTGGATTGGCCGAGTTAATATTTTATCCTCTGACAGCGCGAGCGGCCGCATCTCTGCTGATTCAATTTGACCTCTTCATCTGCTCTGCCTCTTTCGATTGGCTGTCAGCTGACCTCTGACCTCTGGCCGCTCAGCAGCATCACTCCATCGCTTACATGTGCCACACATGACGATCACAGTCAAGACATTGAACACCGATTATCAAACTTAATCATAACGACAATATTTACATTTGATAATAAAATAGTTTTTATATAAAAAACAACACACTCATGTAAAATACAAAACAGTGCCGTGAACGCCAACATGGACGAATAAAGTGCACGTTTGACTTGCGACAAAACACAATTTGTGTAAACTCGTGCTTTGGGTATAACAACACACACATGCATCTTAAAACGCACACGTGACTTCAGATCTGATCATATTAGTTTAATCAGAATCTGTGAAGCATCTCACATGCAATATTAAAGACTGAAATCAAAGCTACAGGAACAAAACAAACACTGAAATATTTATAATTCTCAGAGGGCTCAACACCCGACTCAACCTGTGTGTGTGTGTGTGTCCTGCTATTAATATCAGAGTGTGCACATAAAAACACACACGTGTACACATACACAGGTTTGTTTAAAGTTTGTTCACTGGTACAGTCTGGACAAAATCTCAAACACTCACTTCACTTTCTGTTTCTGTAATAAACTGGTGTCAAGATGATCCAACACTGATGTTTTATTATCTAATACACATTATAGATTTTAAAATCAGTTTTTTGTATGTGCTGTATTTATAAAGCCATATGCACGTTGTAAATTATATAAATGATCTCGTGATTTCAATTTTCAATGAGGGAGAGAGAAAGAAAGAAAATGTGATAAGAGAGAAAGAGTTTGCTGTCAGCGGATCTGTAACGTGTGTGCAGCGGTCGGCGTCGATCTGTGTGCGACTGTGTTTCACTGCCACTGAATCAATACGACAGTGCTGCATTCAATAAAGAAAACACATCAAACTGTGATGAGGAACACAGCAGACGCACAACACACACACACAGCCTGAATACACACAAAAAGAAAGTATATAGAAACACCAAATACACATACGGAGGACGAAAATACTCAAATATACACACATTTACAGACAGAATATTTACACAAACACACACAACCTGAATACAGACACACAGTCACATTATACACATCAGCCTTAATGTACACACACAACCCTTATACGCACACACACACACATGCACACACAAGGCCGCAAATACACACATACAGCCAGAATTTACACACACGGCCAAATATACACGTACATACAGCCAGAATATTTACACAAACACACAGCCACAGAAACACATCAGCTTAATGTACACACACACACACACACACACCCCTTACACATACACACACAGATAATAAATAACAATAAAAGGTCTGCTAAATTAAATAATGAAAATAATAACGATATATTGCAGAGAAACTCTGAAGTTTAAAGAGCAGAAACATTTATTTTTCTTCAGACATCAGAAGGTAAATTAACACTTTTCTATTTTGCGTGACATTTTTTATTGCCTGTTGTGATGCATTTAATGTGATCACATCAGCGTCGTCATCCGTCCGTGTTTATCTTTATTGATGACAAAAGACAACTCCAGCCAGCAATAATATTATTCAGACCGTCAGTTTAACTTTTACAATAAGAGAAAATCTCACCGGCCAACTGATATTTCACTATATTTCACATCGGATGCCTTAAGCAAGAAAACAAACAATGTTGGGTATGGATTACGCTCTCCTCGCTGCCTGTCGGCTACACCATATTGATTTTTGAACAGTATCGACGGCGTATCTTTAATACCCGGCCGATCTATTTTAATGTCATTGTACCTGAATCACATTTGCCGCTTTCTGCGGCCGAACAAAATCGAGTCAAAAGGCCGGATGACGGCCGGTTTCTCCACATACATCCATTTTTCATTTCCATCTGAAAAAGACTCGGATCAGGGAGGACGGATAATACAATTATCAAAGAAGGGAGAGCATCAATTAAATGCAGAGAGAGAGAGAGCAAGAGAGAGAGAGAGAGAGAGAAGAAAAAGAAGCATGCAGTGGACGTGCCGTAAAGTAGATCAATACCATCATGCCCCCCGAACACAGCAGACCTCACAGGATTCTCTCCGACATCCCAGCAAAAATCACGCTGGATTCTCTCACCGAGCAAGCTTTAACATCATAGATTATCAGCTCCCATGATGCACTGCCTGCTCCCACCATTGATCACCAATACACGGGCAGGTAAAATTTGATAGCAGGGGATTGTGGGAAAGGATTGATCGCCCATGTCCTACAATGAATGAAAAATCCATGCTATGTTTTGTACTGAACAAATTCCTTTTTCCTGAGCGAGAATGTAAAATACTGTATCTGTCCCGGGATGAGTTAAGACACAACGCAATATTCACTTAGAACAAACACAATTTGGAAGCAAGGAGAAGAAGCGCAAGACCTTAAGTGACATTTTAAAGGCAAGACGTCATTCATTCGTTCGCTTGAAATGGTTTCTTACATTTAGTTATGAAAACGTCCGTGCGTTCGCTCTCTGAAACAATCACGAAGAAGATGAATGTGATAAAAGTGTCAGAGTGTTTGGAGATGATGGACGTATATCTAGACATTTTAATAAAAACACTTTGATCTAATGAAAGCTGTCAGAGAGGTAATAACCTTCAATCAACTACAATTTTACATTTTACAATGACAAAGTTCTTCAGAGACACAGATCATCCACAAAAGTATTGAAGTCAATGTCTTCCTCTGTTAAAACTTATGCAGTAGATATCAACTATTAACCTAGACATACACTGTCTCCATATAGAAATACACACAAGCACGCCGCGCGCGGCACACACACACACACAGAGATACATCGGTAACACTTTATATTAAGGTATCCTTTATAAAGCATTTATAAATGTGTTCATTAATGATAATAAGTCATTTACAAATGCGTTATAAAGCAGTTATAACTGAATGAATAAAAAGAGATTCTAATGAGATACCTGAGCCATGTTTAACGCATCCTATAAATGCTTAATGTATTTATTCACCATTTATTTGACTGGAAGCAGATTGATTATTATCTTGATGTTGTTTGTAATATAGTCTGTAGACTGGACACTGTAGGGTGTAGATTTAGTTATACCTTATCACTATTTGCCAGGTATTTCATTAGAATCTCTTTTTATTCATGCAGTTATAACGGCTTTATAACGCATTTGTAAATGACTTATTAATCATTAATGAACACATTTATAAATGCTTCATAAAGGATACCTTAATGTAAAGTGTTGCAATACATATAAATATGATGAAATATATAGTGATGGAAAAAATTAACAGACCATTTGTAAAATCTTTTTAGTTTTTCTGAATTTACTATTTATAGTGTTGAGGTTTAAATGATCACTTTTATATAAAATACTAAAAATATTTCTCTCAAATTTTTACACAAATCTTGTTTTCATTTGGATTTATTTGCAGAAAATGAAAGCTGGAGAAACAGGTAAATAACAGAAAAGATGTGTGTATTTATTCAGACCTCAAATACCGCAAATAAAACAAGTTCAGATTCACTTTAAAGCAACTCAACACAGTCATATTTATACATTTTTCTACAAAAAGAAATATGTTCTATATCAGTTTTCATGTGTCTTGTCGTGCTGTCAGTCTTTCAAATTAAAATAAGTATTTGATCCCCAAGCAAAACATAACTTTGAAATGGTGAAGAACCCTTGTTGGCAAGAGTGGAGGTAAGATGCCGCCAACAAAGGCTTGTTGTTTTTGCCAGGGAATCAAATACTTATTTCACTGACTGAAATGAAAATCAATTTATAACCTTTATATAACATTTGCCCCAGATTTTATTTATATATTCTGTCTCTTCCAGTTCAAATAAACCTACCATTAAAAAGGATAGACCCTTCTTTCTTTGTGAACAGGCAAACTTACAAAATAAGCAGGGATTAAATCATTATTTCCCCCACTGTATACTGTACATACATACATGTATGTGTGTGTGATTCAATATATATATATATACAGATTGTATACATTATATACATAAAACACACATATATATATATACCATTTTGTACATTTCTAAACAATACCTGCAAACAGTAAAGGCCATTGAACATTGAATCAGACTTTTGCGTCCGAAATTTCTGCATGTAGAAAAATAAATTTGTCAATCACATTGGGCACACTGCCTACGATATTTTAATCCGTCATAAAACAATTCGGACTGGGTTCGCTTTTCTGCGTTTTCCGCATCCATAGCAAGCATTTTGAGAGGCGTTTTGTCAATTCAGAGACACCGTACAAACGACCTCCAAATACAAAAAAACCCATACGGAAATGTCGGACTGTATGTGCCAAAACCTTAACACACAAGCAGGAACAACTATTTGAAGAGTTTGGTTATAGGTAACTGATCATGTTTTTATTGTGTTAGTTAGCTGTATTTTGTTTGTCATTTCGGCTTAAATCAAAACAAATCAACTGCAGTTTGATTGAAATTAATTGGACTGCACAATAAAAAACAAGATTTTGTTGACGGTGTGTGTGTGTGTTGAATAGTGTGACAGACGGGAGGTGTGAGTCCGTGGAGACTCTTGCTCAAGAGTCCATGATAAAACAGTCCCACAAAGAGATTGTGACCGTTGTGTTTTCAATACACCCCCCCTCCCGCTCACCGCTTGCATTTCACGCCTTTATCAATAGACTGCAGCTCTGAATAGACAACACTCTCTATTGGCCTTCAGTCAATTAAGCTCTAAGCTGTCGGTAAACACTTTTAACTTCCCTCGAAAGAGCTGAAAATACTCAGACGCACGGCGGCAGGATCGGACACGAGGAGCACCGGAGGATTTGAGGATGAGCGGGAATTTCAGACATTATGGATAATTGATCCTGAAATAAACGGCCAGAAAACGTTAAGCGTGAAAACACACGGAAGACTCGCTAAAATGCTTCTGCTCCTTACACCTTAAGTCATGCTGAAGACACAAATGCAATTAAAAGCAACCTGTTAAACAACTTCAATTACAAATTTCTATATAAAAAAACTATTTTCCAGTGACAAAAAGACAATACAATGACTACAGTATATCACTTTCAATGCAACACATTATGTCACAATTGTTTTATATTTAAAATGATTTGCCATTGCAATGCTTTGAATTCAGATAAGTTTTATTATTTCTATTATTTCTCACCAAAGCAAACCTCTGACCTTTCACGTTCGTTTAATCACAAACTCCGTCCTCATTCTGACAGATGAAATGAACAGAATTGTCTTCACAGTTTTACAGGAGTCGTATCAGTTCTTCTATAGATTAAACTCTGTCTCTCTGTCGGCTGTATGTGACCGCGGAAGGCACGTCTACAGGACTTCCAGGAAAACCTCATAATGCTCACAGACATCTGGACTCTCGCTTTTGTAACATTTGTGTGTCAAGTTAAGCACAGCGGGAATATTCCTCATCCATCCACACGACACGACAGGCCAGACATCAGACCTGCTGCATGGAGACACCGCCGCGCACGTGTGTGTGTGTGCGGTGAGACACACGTCCACACGATCCAAAATTCCAGTAAGTAAAGCGCCAGTGGGCTTGTGGGTGAGATCAATAGTGTGGCTTCCAGCATCAGAGAGAGAGACACCGAAAACGAGAGCGAGACACTGAAAGAGAGTGCGAGGAGACAGAGATAGACTGTGAGAGAGAGAGCGGTAGAGATAGAGTGGAGAGAGAGAGGTAGAGATAGAGTGGAGAGAGAGAGACAGAGAGAGAGAGACAGAGAGAGAGAGAGACAGAGAGAGAGAGACAGAGAGAGAGAGACAGAGAGAGAGACAGAGACAGAGAGACAGAGAGAGAGAGACCAGAGAGAGAGAGACAGAGAGAGAGAGACAGAGAGAGAGAGACAGAGAGAGAGAGACAGAGAGAGAGAGACAGAGAGAGAGAGACAGAGAGAGAGAGACAGAGAGAGAGAGAGACAGAGAGAGAGAGAGAGACAGAGAGAGAGAGACAGAGAGAGAGAGAGACAGAGAGAGAGAGAGAGAGAGAGAGAGAGAGAGAGAGAGAGAGAGGAGAGAGAGAGAGAGAGAGACAGAGAGAGAGAGAGAGACAGAGAGAGAGAGACAGAGAGAGAGAGACAGAGAGAGAGAGAGAGAGAGAGAGAGAGAGAGAGAGAGAGAGAGAGAGAGAGAGAGAGAGAGAGAGAGACAGAGAGAGAGAGACAGAGAGAGAGAGAGAGAGAGAGAGAGAGAGAGATACGAACAGGTATGATGACTAAATAGACTCAGGATATGGTCAATGTCACAGAGACTGCCGGTCTAGTCTAGTTCAGTCTGATCTGATCTGGTCTATGGGGTCACACTTTGGTAGTTCCAGTGCTACATTCTGATTGGACGCTGCATCATATTAATATATTAATACAGCATCAAATGATGCAAGAAATCGGATTTCAACCTGGTTTTCATTAAAAAGCCAAATTGTCAGTGAAGCTTTGGACTAACCAATCAAAAACTTTGCTATTACCATAGAAACAGGAATACTCAGAGACCACAAAACTACAAAGATAGATCAATACTAACTTCAGTCTTTAACGCTCATACATTTCTGTGGGTCTTTAAATCTTTCATAAAATAGTCTTATTCCAAGCTGAAGTTCACAATACAGTTCATTAACTCACTAAATAATGTAACTACACTAGTGACTGTAGATTCTTTACTAAAGTGTTTTATAATGATTTTGGGTGAATCACTAACGGCTCACATCACACATCAGCGCCTCCTGCTGGCTACACAAGTAAACACATTTATCGGTTTGGTGGGACTCGGGGGTGTGAGGGGGATTCCTTCCTTGTGTGTGAATGAAACCTTTTTCTTTCTGAAGCACTAGAAACAGACCTTCACCTCATAATACTCTTCTGTGCCATGTGTGTGTGTGTGTGTGTGTGTACTGAGTGGCTTCCATTAAAACTCAAGTCTAAGTGGTGCTTTACTGCAGTGAAGCTCATTCAATTGAACATTCACAAAAGACGGCAGACAGATTTCAAGGAAACAGCCTTGAAGAGAGACAGAGAGAGAGAGAAATAAAGAGAGAGAGAGAGAGAGAGAGAGAGAGAGAGAGAGCATGAGATGTTACCCTGATGAAGTGATTTAAGACAGGAACTATTATGACTTTTATATTCTCTCTTAACCCAGGAGCATTCAGCGTTTTAAAGGGACAGTACACACACACACACACACAATCAATCTAATTTGATCCTTTTCTCTTAGGAAGCAATTTAAAAAGAGACCAAAAATGTGAAGAGAAAAAAAGAGATGTAATTCAAAACAAAGATAATCAATAAACTCACTTCACTATCTGTTTACACACACGCAACACAAACCAGATTCAAACCGGCGAAACGCACATTCATCTGCAAAGACTACATGTCATATACACAATACACAAATTAGGTATCAGATAAACAAATGATAGAATATGTGTATGTAATATGTGTGTAACAGGTGTGTACATCCACTACTGTATGAAACAATTCATGTTTGTACAATGTTTGGATTTATATGCGATGGTCAAATTTCAAACAAAGGGCTGCAATGCTGCTGTGAAAATAAATAAGACATCACTCCGGTTTTTCCTTCGTTGATCACTTCAGCATGTATGGTGTCAGTTCCAGGCCAGCTTTTATTATTTCAAGACACAAAGGAACCTCAGGAATGATATAAAGTCACTCAACAGCAATATGAAAGCCTGTTATACCATCATATATTCATTTTTGAGCGGATTGTAAAACATGAAGATATATTTGTTATCTTTGCTTCATTCAACATCGCATCATTTTTTACTGGAAATATTTTGTCATGTTTCAGTTTTCTACATTCATTTGGAATTTGATAGGAATGTTGTCATCAGTTCACAGAATGAAGCAACATTTTTAATTTTAATTACTTTACAAATATCTAGAAACTATAAATTCAGAAAAACTAATACTAGTTTTGGAGTGGTCTCTTCATCTTTTCTGCAGCTGTATACTCAACTAATGTAAATAAAATATAGACAGATGTATCTATTCTACATCCACATATACAGAGTATAGTTTAAAAAAGATTTTGTTTTAAAAACCTAAAGCAAAAGTCAAAAGAAAGTTTTTTGACAGCGACATGGCTCCAGAGCTACCCGTTACTTAAGAATCAACGTTTGAATTAAATTTTAAACTTAATTTTTCTGTCAGTTTAATGTTTTTTGTCTTTCGGTTTTTAATTCATTTATTATTTTTATTTCTTATAATTTAAAGTTATGTTTATCTAAATTAAACTATGACAAGGGCCCCTAGACGTCTAGGAACGGCACAGCTGTGTAAGAATATGAAATCATATTTACTGTTGTCTAAACTCAAACATTATATCTGCTTCACTAATAAATGACAACAACAAAAGCTTATCCCATTTTTCAGGAATTTAAAGCAGAAGTTCACCCAGTTCAACCGACTTTAATGGATATATTCTCCTCCGTCTTCGTCTTGTCAGTGTATGGCGCTCGTTCACGAGAGCACTTCTTCTTCGTCTTCTTGAAGGCGCAATGGTATTAGTAGAACACCACATGGGGCTGCCCCTATTGTACACCGGCATTCTGACTCACAATGTGGAAGCGCAGTTTCTTCATGTCATGCAGAAGAATAAGTGCTTTCGTCTGCATAAACAGACAAAACAGAGGAGAATATATCCATTAAAGTCTCTGTTTTAGTTTGTTTTTCACACATAAATCATTCTCGTCGCTTCAACTGAGCCACTATGAGCGGATGGACTGATGTCACATGTCTTTAGTGCTTTTCTGGACCTTGACAACAACTGACACCATGATGTCTATGAGGAGGCCTGGAAACCTTTTGGATGTCTCCTAAATATCTTCATTTGTGCTCCGAAGTTTAACGTCATGTGGGGGAATAAAAAATAACACAAAGTAGATTTCGGGTGAGCTTCTCCTTTAACTGTGAGTGGACTGTTCCAAGATGGCGGACACGTCAAACTGTCTGGAGCGCTTAAACGCGGCATCAGATTCTTCTTTGGCTCTTGTCTTGGTTACACAAGGACACTGACGTCTAGTGATCATTGCCTGTCGATGCGGACACTGACGCACAAATGAAAACCGCTGCATTGCCTCTGATGTAGATCCTACGCAAGACCATAATTTGACCTTAAATCTTCAAATGTAAGTGTACATTTAAAAAAAAGACCAGACTTCAGTTTCTCATTGGTCCTTGCTGGTAAAAGGGCTCATAACTCTGAAGCATCATGTTTTGGGCTTGGAAAATATCATTGGTGAGTATGCTATGACAACAATAGAAGTCAATCAGAGGTGCTTATAAAGTACAGAAACATATCTGTGTGTGTGTGTGTGGTACCCAAGCAACACCATCTGTCACCCCTCCTCCTCTTTACCCCTCTTACCCTCTTTTACCCCCTGATGCGAGCAGACACGCTGCTGTTCTCTGGGCCGTGTCGGGGGGTTTCTCGTACCCCACCCCTCATATTCACTCATTAGTTAACTTCTGTCATAACAAACACAACTACACTACATACTAAACTTCACACACACGTGACAACATCACTCGAGACACCTTATCAATCAAACAGCAAGAGTTTTCTCATTCTCATCTCACTCTCTGGACATCAACGCTGAAATTTTAAAACCTTCCCGTCTGTGCTTGACCTGGACCCGGCGTGGCTCCATTGTGTTGAATTATTAATTTTCATGTGTTTTATGATGCTGGAGGCTTTTCTCGGCATTATCAACAGTAAAGTCATGACACTGCACCATTCTGACATCATCATGATCGCATCAGCATCAGAGCCACATCTGTGATGAACACACTGACGTCTGGTTACACACGGGTTAGACTAGAAAAGGACGAGAGAGATGAGACAAAAGACGAGGAGGTGAGACGAGAAAGGAAGGAAGACGAGAGAGGAACGGAGATGAGGAGAGAAGAGAAACGATGAGAGAAAAGGAAGGACAAGACTACAGCGAAGAAAAGACGAGGAGGAGACAAAGGAGAAAAGAGTCATGACAGGTGTCAGAACCTTTGACCTCTGACCTCTCTGTCCTATACAGTGGCAGCAGATCTCCTGCACGAGACTCTAAACCTCTCTCTCTCTCTCTCTCTCTCTCTCTCTCTCTCTACACCACAGGACGAATCTGTCCGGCTATTTTCAGACAAAGACTAACCGCTCTCCATCTTCGCTGTCACGTTTGTAAAATGATTATGTATTTGTAAAAAGGTTATGCATGGCTAAAACGATTTTGTGTTTGCAGACTGATGATGCATCCGTGAGCTGAACTACGGAGTTTTCCATCTCTGTCACTGTCTCACGGATACTCATCCGTCCTGAGAGATATTACACACACACACACACGACAGCAACATGTTTTCTAAGAAACAACAATTACGCGCAGCATGAATGAAACTAAGACACAGGGACACACTTGTGTTGCATCAGAAGATATTCTGTCATTAGATAGGACGATACCAGAAGCGGAGCAGATTCACTCCGACCTCTGACCTCATCAGATCCTAATATGCCGCCATACACACATCACACAAGACATTTTACTTCTACATGAACTTCAGATTATTATTTAATTAACAAACAGTACTGGCACATTGTTTCCTAGAGATTTTGTTAAGAGAGAAAGAGAAAAGGTGACAATGGGAACGAGCAGCTAATGAGATGACGCTTTATAGATCAAAAGATGAAAGAATAGGACACAAGATAGAGCGAGAGACAGAGAGAGAGAGAGAGAGAGAGAGAGTGGTAAAGTGTGAGCGTCAGAAACACTTCTGACCTTTCAGTATGAAATGTAAAAACACCAGCTCACTCCTCAATCTCTCATTCTTTATTTACCGTGTTTCTGCTCTGTTCTGTAATTCTGTCTCATGTCTCTCTCTCTCTCTCTCTCTCTCGCCACACCAAACACCTGCATCTCAGCTGCCTACATAGGGAGCATCTTCAGGATGCAAACACTGTTTCAAGCGCACGAACGGCCAAAGTCACTTGCTGACGTGAGCTGCCTGTACAGAGAGAGTGCTTCAAATCACTCATGAAGTTTAAAACAGAGACCATTTTCTTTTAATTGAATCATTCTGTCTCTGGAATTAACACGACGTTCACATGAACCGATCCGACATGAAACCAAGCCACAGTTTACTTTGACCAATTACCTAGACAATTGAAATCATTGCACAGAAACAAACCGAACACCACAAAAATGTGTTAATAACATCATCTTAAAAACCACTCACACATACACACACACACACACACACGCACGCACGCACACACACACACACACACTCATACTCATTCACACACTCGC
>NC_136785.1:749713-754713 GCF_947034865.1 Barbatula barbatula | reverse complement strand
ACGAGCAGAACCCATACTGCACCCGTCTCGCCTCACAGACGAGCAAAACCCATACTGCACCCGTCTCGCCTCACAGACGAGCAGAACCCAGACTGCACCCGTCTCGCCTCACAGACGAGCAAAACCCATACTGCACCCGTCTCGCCTCACAGACGAGCAGAACCGATACTGCACCCGTCTCGCCTCACAGACGAGCAGAACCCATACTGCTCCCGTCTCGCCTCACAGACGAGCAAAACCCATACTGCACCCGTCTCGCCTCACAGACGAGCAGAACCCTTACTGCACCCGTCTCGCCTCACAGACGCGCAGAACCCATACTGCACCCGTCTCGCCTCACAGACGAGCAAAACCCATACTGCACCCGTCTCGCCTTACAGACGAGCAAAACCCATACTGCACCCGTCTCGCCTCACAGACGAGCAAAACCCATACTGCACCCGTCTCGCCTCACAGACGAGCAGAACCCTTACTGCACCCGTCTCGCCTCACAGACGAGCAAAACCCAGACTGCACCCGTCTCGGCTCACAGATGAGCAGAACCCATACTGCACCCGTCTCGCCTCACAGACGAGCAAAACCCATACTGCACCCGTCTCGCCTCACAGACGAGCAGAACCCTTACTGCACCCGTCTCGCCTCACAGACGCGCAGAACCCATACTGCACCCGTCTCGCCTCACAGACGAGCAAAACCCATACTGCACCCGTCTCGCCTCACAGACGAGCGGAACCCATACTGCACCCGTCTCGCCTCACAGACGAGCAAAACCCATACTGCACCCGTCTCGCCTCACAGACGAGCAGAACCCTTACTGCACCCGTCTCGCCTCACAGACGCGCAGAACCCATACTGCACCCGTCTCGCCTCACAGACGAGCAAAACCCATACTGCACCCGTCTCGCCTCACAGACGAGCGGAACCCATACTGCACCCGTCTCGCCTCACAGACGAGCAAAACCCATACTGCACCCGTCTCGCCTCACAGACGCGCAGAACCCATACTGCACCCGTCTCGCCTCACAGACGCACAGAACCCAGACTACACATGTCTCGCCTCAAAGACGCACAGAACTCAGACTGCACGTGTCTCACCTCACAGACGCACAGAACTGACTGCACCCGTCTCGCCTCACAGACGCACAGAACTCAGACTGCACGTGTCTCACCTCACAGACGCACAGAACTGACTGCACCCGTCTCGCCTTACAGACGAGCAAAACCCATACTGCACCCGTCTCGCCTCACAGACGAGCAAAACCCATACTGCACCCGTCTCGCCTCACAGACGAGCAGAACCCTTACTGCACCCGTCTCGCCTCACAGACGAGCAAAACCCAGACTGCACCCGTCTCGGCTCACAGATGAGCAGAACCCATACTGCACCCGTCTCGCCTCACAGACGCGCAGAACCCATACTGCACCCGTCTCGCCTCACAGACGAGCAAAACCCATACTGCACCCGTCTCGCCTTACAGACGAGCAAAACCCATACTGCACCCGTCTCGCCTCACAGACGCGCAGAACCCATACTGCACCCGTCTCGCCTCACAGACGAGCAAAACCCATACTGCACCCGTCTCGCCTCACAGACGAGCGGAACCCATACTGCACCTGTCTCGCCTCACAGACGAGCAAAACCCATACTGCACCCGTCTCGCCTCACAGACGCGCAGAACCCATACTGCACCCGTCTCGCCTCACAGACGCACAGAACCCAGACTACACATGTCTCGCCTCAAAGACGCACAGAACTCAGACTGCACGTGTCTCACCTCACAGACGCACAGAACTGACTGCACCCGTCTCGCCTCACAGACGCACAGAACTCAGACTGCACGTGTCTCACCTCACAGACGCACAGAACTGACTGCACCCGTCTCGCCTTACAGACGAGCAAAACCCATACTGCACCCGTCTCGCCTCACAGACGAGCAAAACCCATACTGCACCCGTCTCGCCTCACAGACGAGCAGAACCCTTACTGCACCCGTCTCGCCTCACAGACGAGCAAAACCCAGACTGCACCCGTCTCGGCTCACAGATGAGCAGAACCCATACTGCACCCGTCTCGCCTCACAGACGCGCAGAACCCATACTGCACCCGTCTCGCCTCACAGACGAGCAAAACCCATACTGCACCCGTCTCGCCTTACAGACGAGCAAAACCCATACTGCACCCGTCTCGCCTCACAGACGAGCAAAACCCATACTGCACCCGTCTCGCCTCACAGACGAGCAGAACCCTTACTGCACCCGTCTCGCCTCACAGACGCGCAGAACCCATACTGCACCCGTCTCGCCTCACAGACGAGCAAAACCCATACTGCACCCGTCTCGCCTCACAGACGAGCGGAACCCATACTGCACCCGTCTCGCCTCACAGACGAGCAAAACCCATACTGCACCCGTCTCGCCTCACAGACGCGCAGAACCCATACTGCACCCGTCTCGCCTCACAGACGCACAGAACCCAGACTACACATGTCTCGCCTCAAAGACGCACAGAACTCAGACTGCACGTGTCTCACCTCACAGACGCACAGAACTGACTGCACCCGTCTCGCCTCACAGACGCACAGAACTCAGACTGCACGTGTCTCACCTCACAGACGCACAGAACTGACTGCACCCGTCTCACCTCACAGACGAGCAGAACCCAGACTGCACCCGTCTCGCCTCACAGACGCGCAGAACCCAGACTGCACGTGTCTCAACTCACAGATGCACAGAACTGACTGCACCCATCTCGCCTCACAGAACCGATACTGCACCCGTCTCGCCTCACAGACGAGCAGAACCCAGACTGCACCCGTCTCGCCTCACAGACGAGCAAAACCCATACTGCACCCGTCTCGCCTCACAGACGAGCAGAACCGATACTGCACCCGTCTCGCCTCACAGACGAGCAGAACCCATACTGCTCCCGTCTCGCCTCACAGACGAGCAAAACCCATACTGCACCCGTCTCGCCTCACAGACGAGCAGAACCCTTACTGCACCCGTCTCGCCTCACAGACGCGCAGAACCCATACTGCACCCGTCTCGCCTCACAGACGAGCAAAACCCATACTGCACCCGTCTCGCCTCACAGACGAGCAAAACCCATACTGCACCCGTCTCGCCTTACAGACGAGCAAAACCCATACTGCACCCGTCTCGCCTCACAGACGAGCAAAACCCATACTGCACCCGTCTCGCCTCACAGACGAGCAGAACCCTTACTGCACCCGTCTCGCCTCACAGACGAGCAAAACCCAGACTGCACCCGTCTCGGCTCACAGATGAGCAGAACCCAGACTGCACCCGTCTCGCCTCACAGACGCGCAGAACCCATACTGCACCCGTCTCGCCTCACAGACGAGCAAAACCCATACTGCACCCGTCTCGCCTCACAGACGAGCGGAACCCATACTGCACCCGTCTCGCCTCACAGACGAGCAGAACCGATACTGCACCCGTCTCGCCTCACAGACGAGCAAAACCCATACTGCACCCGTCTCGCCTCACAGACGCGCAGAACCCATACTGCACCCGTCTCGCCTCACAGACGAGCAGAACCCATACTGCTCCCGTCTCGCCTCACAGACGAGCAAAACCCATACTGCACCCGTCTCGCCTCACAGACGAGCAGAACCCTTACTGCACCCGTCTCGCCTCACAGACGAGCAAAACCCAGACTGCACCCGTCTCGGCTCACAGATGAGCAGAACCCAGACTGCACCCGTCTCGCCTCACAGACGCGCAGAACCCAGACTGCACCCGTCTCGCCTCACAGACGCGCAGAACCCATACTGCACCCGTCTCGCCTCACAGACGCGCAGAACCCATACTGCACCCGTCTCGCCTCACAGACGCGCAGAACCCATACTGCACCCGTCTCGCCTCACAGACGAGCAGAACCCATACTGCACCCGTCTCGCCTCACAGACGAGCAAAACCCATACTGCACCCGTCTCGCCTCACAGACGAGCGGAACCCATACTGCACCCGTCTCGGCTCACAGATGAGCAGAACCCAGACTGCACCCGTCTCGCCTCACAGACGCGCAGAACCCAGACTGCACCCGTCTCGCCTCACAGACGCGCAGAACCAAGACTGCACCCGTCTCGCCTCACAGACCCGCAGAACCCAGACTGCACCCGTCTCGCCTCACAGACGAGCAAAACCCATACTGCACCCGTCTCGGCTCACAGATGAGCAGAACCCAGACTGCACCCGTCTCGCCTCACAGACGCGCAGAACCCAGACTGCACCCGTCTCGCCTCACAGACGCGCAGAACCAAGACTGCACCCGTCTCGCCTCACAGACCCGCAGAACCCAGACTGCACCCGTCTCGCCTCACAGACGAGCAAAACCCATACTGCACCCGTCTCGGCTCACAGATGAGCAGAACCCAGACTGCACCCGTCTCGCCTCACAGACGCGCAGAACCCAGACTGCACCCGTCTCGCCTCACAGACGCGCAGAACCAAGACTGCACCCGTCTCGCCTCACAGACGCGCAGAACCCAGACTGCACCCGTCTCGCCTCACAGACGCGCAGAACCCAGACTGCACCCGTCTCGCCTCACAGACGCGCAGAACCAAGACTGCACCCGTCTCGCCTCACAGACGCGCAGAACCCAGACTGCACCTGTCTCGCCTCATAGAGGAGCGGAACCAAGACTGCACCCGTCTCGCCTCACAGACGCGCAGAAGCCAGTCTGCAACCGTCTCGCCTCACAGACGCACTGCACCCGTCTCGCCTCACAGACGCGCAGAACCCAGACTGCACCCGTCTCGCCTCACAGACGAGCGGAACCAAGACTGCACCCGTCTCGCCTCACAGACGAGCGGAACCAAGACTGCACCCGTCTCGCCTCACAGACGCGCAGAACCCAGACTGCACCCGTCTCGCCTCACAGACGCGCAGAACCCAGACTGCACCCGTCTCGCCTCACAGACGCGCAGAACCCAGACTGCACCCGTCTCGCCTCACAGACGCACAGAACCCAGAC
>NC_136785.1:668587-749513 GCF_947034865.1 Barbatula barbatula | reverse complement strand
TGGAGTATGTACACCGTGTATAGGAAGCTTTTCTACGTTTGTGATATCTGGTTGACCTGCGGTATGCGACAGAGCACCCTGCATGAATAGCGTATCCCAGAATTCAATGCGCTCAACTCGACATTCCACCTTCTCCATGCATGTTCAGATGAAATAATAATCTTTTGTGTACTGTATATTCCGTTCTTTATCTTCTGTCACGATGAAGTCAAACGTGCTTAAGACAGCGACGCAAATAAGAGCGAGAAAGTGAGACATAGAGACGGGCCGAGCGACCTTCAGCCGCGTTGAGTGAGACAGTAAAAACTGCAGCGCTGTTCTTTGGGATCATAAACTCTTCTGGATTTATTACATCTTAAAATTACCGCTCAAACCACTTCAGACTCCAGGAGTTATTGATCGATCAGCATGTGATCTGTGATGAGGAATCAGAGCAGAAAGGGATTATGGGTGAATGAGGCATGATGGGAAAAGTAAGACAAACACACACATGATCTGTATTGATTGTCACTAATTATTTTGGTGAATCTGTCCGTCTGTCCCTATGTGTCTGCATTACCCTCAGACTGATGCTACGGTCTGAAACAACAGACCAATCACAAGCCCCGACCTGAGGTGGAGAACCAATCACAGCGCAGCTCCTGTTCTGCATGAGGAAATAACAGAATGTGTACAGGTGAGAAAAAAAGATTTTTCGAGCGAGAGAGGTTCATGAAGCATCACTCGTACAGGACGTGCGTACGTTTACTCATCTCATTAGCATTTTATTTTACATTTATGCATTTGGGTGATCATGTTTTCTAAACATGTTATCAGTACTGGGAATTTACCTTTTTCAGATTTCAAAATATCTATTTGTTTTTTCATTTCTCTTTATTATTAACTTTTCGTGTGACGGTACTACGAGTTAATGATGATGAAAAAAGTATTTACTGTTTTGTATTTATTTTCAACTAATTGATTGTGTTTTATTAATGTGTGAGAGTTTTTGCAAATGACAGATTCATGGATGTGTATTCTAGAGAAGACTAAAATGATTTTTATAATATTTTAATAATTTAGGCCAAATAATTATCAATCATGTTAGTGCCTTCAAATATCATTTACCATTTTCTAGTTCTGTTCCTTGATTCTGATTGTTTCAATCCTGTGGAGATTTACAAATTGTTGGATAGGATTTAAAATGTTCTTTCTGCTTCTGAGATTTGACTTTGTAGATAAAACCTTTTTTATTTTTAAAAGAAAGTCCCACAATGTACCAAGCGTAAAGAATAAAAAGAATTGCTGACCATTTCTCATCAGAGACGAGGAGAATATTGTTAAATCTGAAATAAAACCTCTGACACACACTCATAAAGCACAACAGTCTGTCCGTCTTCTGTCTTTCTGTTGACTTTGCGTCTGAGTTTTGTCCTGTGAAGAATAACTAGATTTATGTTCTCTTTATTTCCAGTGTATCAGCCTGTGATGTTTCTCCTCATTTTCCTTTAAGTGAGTTCACTTTATAAGCGCCCGCTCTCAGGAAATATGATTTGCTCTCTTGAACGCACAACAATATTTCAGGTCCGATCGGGCAGGTGGCTGTCAGACGGTGAAACTCTGGGATAGTTTAGGGTAAAATATCGTCCTCCAGACCTCGCACCCAGACGCAACCCCAAACAAGCCTGGCACGAGCCGGCCGGCCCAGAGCAGCGAGGGGTTAATGAAACGTCGCTTCTGCTCTAATTGAAAAAAGAAAGCGAGGCGGCCGAGGCCGTGTTCAACGCTGGGTTATTGCCGGGAATAAGTGGCTCCCGGAGATGAACGGTTCACCTGCGTGGAGGTTAATGAAGATCCACACGTGCCGCGTTTGCTCTGGACATGAGGGTTAACTATCTCTGCTCATACTTCTGCCATGATGCGACCCCCCCCCCCCCCCCCCCTCTGCAGAGAGGACGGGGTCATACGTCTGAAGAACACCACAAGACCAGATAAGAATGAACACAGACTTACGGTGACCAGAAACACAAACCTGTTCAATCAGCCACGGCTGACTCTGCTCATTTTAGACATACTGTATGAGATCTCCTTAATATCTCAATGATTTCTCCTGGACATCAAAAGGTTCAATGAGCTCAGTAAGGCTCAGTATGTCTCGATAAGGCTCAGTTTGTCATTTAGCTTTTATCCAATGCGATTTACAAAGAATTGAGGGAGCAATAAGCGATATGTTATACAGGAGCAATAATCCAATAGGTGCTAATACAGAGATACTAGTTTCAACAAAAGCCAGAACAAAACCTGTTGAGAGAAAGAGAGAGTTTTTTTCCTAGTTAGGCTCAGTGTGTCTCGATAAGGCTAAGTTAGGCTTTTTAAAGCTCATTAAGTCTCAGTATGTCTCGATAAGAATCAGTTAGGCTTTGCTAGTCTCAGTGAGGATCAGTTAGGCTTTGCTAGTCTCAGTGAGGATCAGTTAGGCTTTGCTAGTCTCAGTGAGGATCAATATGGCTTTGTAAAGCTCAGCATCTCTTGATAAGGCTCAGTTTGGCTTTTCAATGCTCATTAAGTCTCAGTATGTCTCGATAAGGATCAGTTAGGCTTTGCTAGTCTCAGTGAGGATCAATATGGCTTTGTTAAGCTCAGCATCTCTTGATAAGGCTCAGTTTGGCTTTTCAATGCTCAGTAAGTCTCAGTATGTCTCGATAAGGATCAGTTAGGCTTTGCTAGTCTCAGTGAGGATCAATATGGCTTTGTTAAGCTCAGCATCTCTTGATAAGGCTCAGTTTGGCTTTTCAATGCTCAGTAAGTCTCAGTATGTCTCGATAAGGATCAGTTAGGCTTTGCTAGTCTCAGTGAGGATCAATATGGCTTTGTAAAGCTCAGCATCTCTTGATAAGGCTCAGTTTGGCTTTTCAATGCTCAGTAAGTCTCAGTATGTCTCGATAAGGATCAGTTAGGCTTTGCTAGTCTCAGTGAGGATCAATATGGCTTTGTAAAACTCAGCATGTTTTGATAAGGCTCAGTTTGGCTTTTCAATGCTCAGTAAGTCTCAGTATGTCTCGATAAGGCTCAGTTAGCCTTTGCTAGTCTCAGTGAGGATCAATATGGCTTTGTAAAGCTCAGCATCTCTTGATAAGGCTATGTTTGGCTTTTCAATGCTCAGTAAGTCTCAGTATGTCTCGATAAGGCTCAGTTAGCCTTTGCTAGTCTCAGTGAGGATCAATATGTCTTTGCAAAGCTCAGCATGTTTTGATAAGGCTCATTTAGGGTTTTCAATGCTCAGTAAGTCTCAGTATGTCTCGATAAGGCTCAGTTAGACTTTGCTAGTCTCAGTGAGGATCAATATGTCTTTGCAAAGCTCAGCATGTTTTGATAAGGCTCATTTAGGGTTTTCAATGCTCATTAAGTCTCAGTATGTCTCGATAAGGCTCAGTTAGCCTTTGCTAGTCTCAGTGAGGATCAATATGGCTTTGTAAAGCTCAGAATCTCTTGATAAGGCTCATTTAGGGTTTTCAATGCTCAGTAAGTCTCAGTGTGTCTCGATAAGGATCAGTTAGGCTTTGCTAGTCTCAGTGAGGATCAATATGGCTTTGTAAAGCTCAGAATCTCTTGATAAGGCTCAGTTTGGCTTTTCAATGCTCAGTAAGTCTCAGTATGTCTCGATAAGGATCAGTTAGGCTTTGCTAGTCTCAGTGAGGATCAATATGGCTTTGCAAAGCTCAACATGTTTTGATAAGGCTCATTTAGGGTTTTCAATGCTCAGTAAGTCTCAGTATGTCTCGATAAGAATCAGAATCAGAATCAGAAAGAGCTTTATTGCCAAGTATGTTTGCACATACAAGGAATTTGTTTTTGTGACATAACCTTCCAGTACACAGAGACAACAACACACAGACAAGAAATAGGCAAATAAATAAGTGTATAAACAATTGTTCTAGAAATTATAATGGGATAGGATTAAGTAGATGCAGGGATGTACTAGGATGGAGGGGTAACAATAAATATAAGGATATTGCACATTTTTATTGCATAAGTGGGGAACATTTAACTGTTAATAAGGCTCAGTTAGACTGAAATTGTGTTTAAAGTTTTAGTCTTGCACTTGAATGGGCATCACCTATAAATGAAGTGATGTATACTTGAGTGACGGCCAAGGCAACAATCCTGTTTTAAAATGGAGATTATTAATAAATCTCATTAAGATCAAGCAGTTTAGAGACTCAGAGGATTACAACAATCTCACTTTTATTCATCTGAAATTTTGATTTGATGTCAGGAGGGAAAAAGCACACAAATCTCACACCATCCCATATACTGGCATTATTTATTAATGTCTAGAAATGTGCTTCAGACATTAGTAATTATTTTCTCTCTCTCTCTAAGTCATTGGTTTGCAGTATACAAGACAGGCCGAGCTTTAATTCCTGCTGTATAAAACGACTAAAGATGTGGAAACTCTTCCGGTCTGTTCATTAGCTTCCTCTAGTGGATTTCACACACAATCATTTATTTATGCATCCAGCACCATCATCTCGCCATCAGTGCATCCTAAATGCTGCGGCCGCGGGACACGCACACCTTAAAACACTTCAGGGGATGCTCCGAGGTGATGAAGATGATGATGAGGTGACAGAGAGATGGAGAGTGTGAAAACCACTCAGATACACACTGGGGATAAAAAACACTCCAGTCTTTGTTTTAGGTTTTAGGAAAGTAGTGTCTGAAGTTACAGAACAGTCTCTTCTGTTCTTAAAGAGAAAGTTTACTCACAAGTCTATCATATATATTTCTTTCTCAACCTATAAAACCTTTTTTTGGTGGCCAGAAGTGGTTCTCTCACAACTACACGTTCGTTCAACCCCATAAAAAATATGTAGATATTTCAGAAGAGATGTCAAACTGAGCCCAGATTTGTCAGGTCTGCATCAAACATCAATATTATTCAAGATCTCAATGTGAACTTAAACATTTCTCATCAAATGTACCCAGATCCGAATGATTTTACCTCTTCATTTTACGTTTATTTACATGTTTTCATATGTTGTCACGTGTACAGTATGTTTGTTCCAGGTCTGTACCAGATCACAATCCAACACTGTCTGATGTCAAGCCAGCAAATGAGATACAAAAAAATCGTTTTTTAATTTGTGTATTTCATGCGGCACACTATTAAAGTGTCTGGGGGCTGTGGGCGGATTCTAAACATTACACTACGTTTCCTCAGAGAGAGGAGAGAAGAGCTAACAGGATTTTAGTGTGACCTCATCTGGGATCACCTTTTCAATTAAAGATGAATATAAGTGTGAAAGTCCCCTGATGTCTTATCAAAGAGCTGGCGTGTTTATATTATTTGAATGGAGTATTTCACCTATTCTTCAGTTGTGTGTTTGGGTTTATATTGCAGAAATCTACAGTGTTCTCCTGGACCGGAACGGTTCCACATCATCAGACAGGATCAGCTGAAGACCTCTTCATGTCATTGGAGAAGATCCATTTATTTAACTGATGAAAACAGCAGTGTGGCATGGAATGCTGGGTAGATTTTCAGCCTCGTAGATCTGTATGTGTTTGACCACTCCAGATGTGTCCGCCATCTTGGAACAGTCCAATAAGCGTTCAAATGTAGATAAACAAAGATTAAAAAAATATCCCGTTAATCCTTCCCCATTAGTTAACACTGTGGTATCCACTTCAATACAAAATGACATACACATTAACTTCCATGAAAGTTCTCCTTCAGAAACCTGTTGTTCTCTCATTCCACCTTAACTAATAAAATACCACCAGCCGTTACCACACAACAATATTACAAAAACCTTTGATTCTTAACGTTATCATTTGAAGTAAACACACAGACGATTATCTCCTCTGTGTTCTTTGTGTGCCGGTTGAACACCCAGAGAGAATGCGCTCATTTATCTGTCGTTCCTTCATTTATTAATGACTCTTAAATAAATATGTGACTGTTAGGTGGGCTGACTTTATCTTGACAGAGAGACTCTTGTGTTATCCAGACAGTTAATAAACAACCAGTGAGATTACAGCATCAAGTGAAGACGATCTCTTAAACACATGCTTTACCAAGACTGGATGTGAATTGTAATCTGAAACGTCTCCAGGGTTTGAAGGTATTGAAGGGAACGACTGAGACCTTAAAATGCCCTGACTACTGAACAATGAATCTGATTGAGACGCACCCACCTCTGTTTAATTTATCACTTACAGGGTTTGTTTGCTATGTCTGAAATTGCTGCTTTACTTGATAAAATATAAATTTCTCCTTGAGAAATGTTTGACATCTTTCCATATTACCCCATGCCCAGGTCAACAGTGTTAAGGTTGGAGAGAGAGAGAGAGGTTAAGTTACAACTGAAAGTGTTTTTGAATGTAAATTCATCATCTGTTGAGTAAAGTATAATGGCCGGTTGTTATAGCAGAAATAATCCCCAACAGTGTGATCGGGACATGAAGCGGAGGGTCTTGTTTCACACCGAAGGGGCTTATATCGCGATAACAGCTGGATGACTGTACATTATCCCGCTTATCACACGGCTACTTGCCACATGAGAAAAAACTGGACATAAAATGTGAATTTGAAATGTTTTATTTCCTCATTTTTACCAAATGCTTTAATTTCGGTTTTAAGGTAAGAAACGACGTTCAAACGTCACGAACAGGCAATTTGGTTTAATCATTTGTAAATATAATGTCATTTGAAGACATATTTATATTTAAATGGACAAAAAACATCAAAATGATTTGCTGCATCCGGGTTAATGTGTGTTATTAGTTTTGAGAGGTTGTTATCTGGGAATAATAAACCTGCAAATGTCACGAATGGATAAATCAAACATTCCAACGAGCCGTGTAATAACTTAATATTCATTCAGTAGCAGAATGTAAAAGCCCAACTTCCGTCTCATTATCTCAATATTATCTCAGTGTTATCTCAGTGTTAGATATCCTCTCATCTTTATTAATGAACATGTGACATCATCAAGACGTCTTGGACTTCCTGAAGCGCTTCTTAGAAAAGAAGAATCTCTTTACCGTCTGAGAAAATGCCTTAACGTGCTTATGTGAGCTTTGTAAGCGCTGTTTTTCTTTTATTTAAGTGAATGAGAAAAGAAAATGTGTGTGTAGGCCAAATGTCTGCCAGATGTCAAAAACTGACTTAACATTGTAGGTGTTTCTCACTAGTATAAACACTCATAAAAACCAAACGTAATTCTTTTAAATCTTATCATGTTCACAGGCTTGTGTGTGGCTTTGATTTAGAAGACAGAAAATATCATTAGTCTGCTATGAAAGTAATGAGATGTCCTGACTAATCTAGAGAAAGAAAGCTGTGTGAGATCTTTCCTGTCATTGTGTGTGTGCACTGTGTTTTAATGTTATCAGTGAAGCTCTCGACAGCAGCACATCTTATCACACACACACAACCAAAGGAATGTGATAAGAAATAAACACACACATACACACACACGTGTCATTGGAGGTTAACAGAGAGCACATTCCCTCAACGTACAACTAATATTTGTTCAGGAAAATCTTCTGTTAATATAAGACTGCACATCATCAACACTTGCAAACATTGAATTCATTTCAGATATTTTATAAAGGATTTAAAGAAACTTTATATGCATAAAAACAGCATTTTCCTTTGAAGTGTCCACAAGCATAGACTGTAAAAACTGACGTGTTGACTTCACTTAAAATCTGCTTAAGTTTAATTGACTTAAAATGTATATACTACATTTCGTTACACTGTACTTGTATATGTGTAATGACAATAAAGTTGAATCTAATCTAATCTAATGTGCACCATTTTTGCATCAAGGTTTTTAAGTCAAAATAACGAGAGAATCTTGGTTGCGTTTACACAAATATATGAGTTTGCGTGACCTTCTTTACTTACAGTGCTCATGTAGGCTGTACTACAATATTTCATTCATTACCTTAATGTTCATAGTGCAAAGTGAAGTATTTTATTATAAGAAACAGTTTTGTAATAAACGATGACTGGTTTGATGTCAGTCATTAGATGATTCCTCACCTAATCACACAACTTACTACATTTCTGATGTGCGTCTTCATTATTGTGGTAAGAGATATGTTGGGTCTATGAATAATGACTTCACAGAAAACGATTATTCACTGCAAAACAACTTCAATAATACTAAATACATCTTAAATTTCGTTTCATCTCATTGACATCTATATAAATGCCCCAAAAGTACTTATTATTTAAAAAGCATGAATAATCAAACTTTTCAGGCGCAAGGGCTTATGGGTATTCCTCACAGCATCTGTACTGATAACATTAAGTTCATTGCAATGGAAATGTATGTTAGATTTACTTCATTTTAACAATAGTTTGCACAAATACATTTTTTCCATTCACTTTATGCGTACGTTTGAGCCTTTCTTGTGTTGCATGAACAAAGGATTTTAAGTTAAGCAAGAAATGTTATAAATTTGTTTATTTTTAACTACAAGCTACTTACAATATGGTTGTTGAGACAACGAATCACTTCCAAAGTGTAATTTCAAAACATGCAAACACCCAACGCATAAGACACCTTTGAAAATATTTATATTTTTATGTTATTAAATTATTTGATAATAAGATGAGATTAGGCTACTCATGCCAAAACTCTCTCTTTAATGTTTTCTGATGCAGAGAAATTCAGTTCAAACATTAAATAAATGTATATAATATATAAGTAAATATAAGATAATATAAATATATACAGTATATATTTTCATTTTTACATTTGGCAGACGCTTTTATCCAAAGCGACTTACAAAGCATTATCCTATACATTTATACATAGGTATGTGCAATTCCCTGGGATCCAACACACAACCTTGCATTGTTTACTCGATAGTCCTCTAGTTGATAGTTGACAATAATCTCTCTCTCTCTCTCTCTCTCTCTCTCTCTCTCTCTCTCTTTCAGGTTTAACATTTTTGTTGTTACCAGTGAATTATTGTTTCATTTATTAATGACATGAATCTTTATTGCAGATCTTTTCCTGATGACACGCCTGAGATTATGGGATTCAATATTTCTTCAGGTATGATTCATTTTTGACAGTATGCAATAATTTCCATAAACTCACAGGCATTTTGTATTATGATTCGCATGTTTAAGATGGGATGAGTGTGAGAATTTCTGTTTTTTATCCTCGCTTGTGAAAGGGATTTGGGGTAAAAGCATAATTTTCTTTCCGTCCTTTTTAATCTAAGCACTTGATGAGGAAAAATACATTTTGAAAAATACTGTGTGTGTGCGTGTGTGTGTGTCAGTGTGATGCATGAGCTCATGACCAGCAGGTTAAATGAGCTTTTACACTAAAGAGAGAGAGGGAGAGCGCGAGGGTGAGATCAAGCCCCTTGTGATGACAGCAACACTAAAGCCGTGTTTGCACCTTCTATTGAAACACGTTTGGAGGATCCCATCACAAGTGCTCAGTTGAGACACGAGATGTTTACACCTGATCATAACATCCGTCTAAATGCGTCTCCCATGACAGCTTGTGTTTATATGTTGAGGTTCCTGATTTAATCAATACATTCATCACTTAATACATCCGTCTGTTGATAACATGAATTTTGAAGTCAATAGATTTCTGTATAAACCATCATCTTGTGCCCTGTCTATACTGTCATATTCTCCTACACCGACCACGACACAAAACTGAGCTCAGATATATGAAACTTAAACCACACTCTTTCTCTCTCTTTCTTTGTCTCTCTTTGAATGAATGTTTCTGTGTTTGTGATTGACTCTGGTCATCTTCTACACGTGGAAATGAATCCCACGAAACTCCAATCAGATGGTCAATCTGTTGCTTGGCAACTGCATCTCTCCTTGGCCTGACTAACCATCACACACACTTGCACGCAGAGGTCTTACACCCACTGACCCCGAGGCTATACATCAAAACCCCAGCAGCCGTCTCTTCATATAATACCCTCATTCATCTGCCCCGCGCCGCTGCCGTTTCTACCTCAACATCTGCAGGTGCATCCCCCTCTCCTCTCTCTCTCTCCCCTCCACTGACCACTCATGACAAATTCTCACTACTGACCAACCATCTCTAGACACCCAGAGAATGTAAACTCTGCTATTAAAGCTCATGGTCAGAGAGAGAGAGAGAGAGAGAGAGAGAGAGAGAGAGAGAGAGAGAGAGAGAGAGGAGAACGCTGCAGACTTCTAAATACTTTAGGTGTAGATGTGAAGGTGTGGACTAGAATGTTTTGAAAGTTACAGTCACTCAAAGTCTTTCACGAATAAGTGTTTTTCTATTCTTTCTGTTCATATACACTGTCAGAAAAAGCTGTGCTTTTGAATGTGTTCATGAAACAGATACAGGATTACTGTTGCTTGTTGCAGTTCGGGTTGTTGTTTCTGCTCTTTTGTATATAAAGTTCAGTATATGATGTTTGATTTTGTCTGGTTGTTTAATGATAACTCTCTCTGCTTCGGTAAAGTTGTTTATTTTAAACTCCCCCGCATCCCATTTACAAATATATTGTGCTCCACTAAACCGATTCTTTGAACACTCCCTGAAGCTACAGAAATTGATGAGTTTTTCATCATAATTCCCTTAGAAACTTTTTAACTTTTCACGAGAGAGACAACTATTTTGCAGTGTTCATTGTGTTCTATAGAGAAGCGCGATATAAGGTATTGATGTTTGTGTTGTTTATATTCTGCCGCTTCCACTAATGTTTGTTCTTATATAAAGTTGCATTAGATGTTCAGTGTTTCTTAAAGACGGCCTCATTCATCACCTGTGTTTAATAATAGATTTGTGTAGTTAAATTGTACAGGTGGCTGATTTGACTAAAGCTATACGTGTACAGGACTGTAAATGCTTGCGGGTATCGCTTTGTTACTGAATAATGTGTGGATGTACTTATATAATGTGTATGTAAACCCTGCTGACTTTGTGGGTCAATTTCTGTACAGATGTGTTTAAAAACAATCCCACAATTCACTGTGACAAAGTTTGCAAAAAAGAAATGTTGTGTATTGAAGGTTTCTGTTGATTGACAAACATATTGATTATTTAGAAGTAATTGTAATAACAGAGCCTTATGTGACTAAATGAACTAAATAAATCCATAAGAGACTGTAGACGGGGTTAGATATCTGTCTCTTAAAGTAATGCTGCCCCTAATGTGAGGATAACAGTAATCTCTGCCACACCACACATTCACTTCATCGCTGCAAATTTTTTTTCAATTCTATACATTCTCAATATTTCGTAAATTGTGCATGCAACTGTTTTGTGTGGTCCTGCTTTATCCTAAAGCACAGAATTTTTCCGTCTTGTCACATGTTTGGGGGTGTGGCCATGAATGCAGTAGTGTATGATTATTATAAAATGTGATTAAACAATATGAATATAATGTTGTATCGCTTAAAAATGATAACATATAAAACATATAATGCATACACTGCTTGGGTTCGTTCGCCAGAATTTTTTGAGATAAAAATGTCTTAATTATATTTAAAACGATTAAGTATTATAAAAACGTATAAATAATATAATATATCAGTCTCAAAAACGGAATGTCAATATTATTTGTCTTTTTGAGCGTGTAAACAGGATCATGCGTGTAACCCTTTCATGTCCGCGCCCTCTCGCGCATCTCCGCATGCGAATCCTTGTTTATGTCTCGGATATGGGTGAATTGGGTCGAGTCTCCTTTAAATATCTGCTCGAGTAAATGCATTTGACTGGGAAAAGCCTCATTACGACCGGCGATGTTTTAACCTAAACGCAAAGATCCGACAGAGATGCACGCGGCTGGTCCTGATGAGAGACGCGGCGGACCGCAGCATCCGCATCCCTCATCCAACATCACCATCATCATCCTCTGAAAATGATGCCGCACACATTCATCATGTTGATTCTCTGTGTGTGATCGCAGTGTTGGGGGTTTGAGATGGTTCGGGTCGTCAGTGTTCTGGGTCTGGTGATGTTCAGCGTCGCTTTGCTCATTTTGTCACTGATCAGTTATGTGTCTATAAAGAAAGATTTCATCTTCACCGCCCCGAAATACGCCAACGACGGAGGACCGCGGATGTACATGTTTCATGCGGGATTTCGGTATGTAAGCACGTTTCTTTCTTATATGTCATCATGTATGTCGTGTGTATGTCTAGCGGAAAGCACGTTTCAATCCGCATGGATTTGGCATTGGATCAATAAGCGTTTGCTGTCATTGAATCATGTTTTGTGTGTCTGTTGTACGGTGATTTTTGGAAAGGCCTGTTGTCATGGTGCGCAATGCGCATGCGCGGATCATTTGCAAATAACCTACATTCTCGTATTTCGCGGAGTAATGACTTCCACACAGCAGCAGCCTTAATATTACCTGCATATACACAATAATTATTAATGATATTTCTCAAACAAAACATCTTACACCTGTAATAACCTGTAACTATGTTCAAATAAATGTTTTTTGTCACATTTACTGAAGTGTTTTTCCCTCTATAAACACTCAGAACTGTGGTTGCTCACTTAGTGCTTCTGATATGCTGGTCTAAATTTACTTTGGATTCCGTGGACCCGTTTGTGTTGTTGGACAGATGAAAATATCACATCTCTATTAGCAAGCCACACGTTTTGGTTCAGAATGTTGTATGGGCCAAATGTTTAGAACAGAAACCAAGTTGAACCCAGTCATTTTGTGAACACTCAAATCTTGGAATGCTGCTGTAAACAACAAGTACACAAGTATTGCTTTCTATCTCATTGGCAGAGTATTGTGTTATTGTGTTATTGTGTAGTTGTGTTGTTGGTGTTTGAGGGTTCAGGCCGCTGTCCTTGGTGCTGATTTACTCGTGTGGCCGTTTCATTTCTGCAGTAATCACAACTGTTTTGATGCACTCAAGGTTACTTGGCAGGAGTCATTGACATCAGCCGGAAGATGGGGAGGGGGTCCATATGTTACTCAGGTCTGCTGCTTTGACTCATTTCAACTTCTGCCAGAGATGAGACCTCAAACCAGCAGAACTGCATTCAAATGTCTTTCACTAATTCGTTGTTGTTTGGGGTTTCATCATATTAATCAACTTCCGTTCATGAAGACACACATTTGTAAAGCAACATGAGTTTAAGAACATAAAAATATAGACCACAAAATGGAAACACTGGTCCAGAAGCACTTCCCATTTCAGTTTCTTATAATTTAATTTTGTTTTTATCTTACACATATAATATGATCTTAAAGATATTGATTTATCCTTTTGATTTGGTTATACATGTTGGTAGTATTTTGTCAAACGTTAGTGTAGTTGGATGAGTGTTGTTTACATCATCCAAAGGGATCAGTTGTTCTTGACACACTAATGGTGTGTTTCTTTCTGCGAGGGTGGGGTTTAGGGGATGGACATTTTCTTAAGTCTGGATGCTTCATGTGAAAGTTAAAGTGTGTAGTTTCTGCAGTGTTTGGATCTGTTTGAAGTTTCAGAGGAATGAACTTGCACAAGAGTGAATCGATTCTTGCAGACTTCAAACACAAAACCCTTTGTTTACTGGCCTCGATCTTCACCAACATCAGATCTTTAAGCACAAAGCCAAGCATTTGAATACTGATAATCAGACAAACTGGACTGTTTTATTCTTACAGAGTCAGCGGACTGTAACACAAGCCAACGCTCTGACCTCTGAAGCGCTAACCCAGACTCTAATAAGTTTGTTAATGAAACGGAACAAGCTTTAACAAATGAGAGTGAGAAAGCGAGCAGGCGTGGAGTCTAAAAGCGCTGCTTTAATTAGAGCGGGCATCGAGCGCCCCGGGCAGGGGGTGACTGACAGACTGCTGGATGACTCGCAATTGATTGGAAACACTTTCAACATCTGCCATCCGGGTCACAACGGGACCAACTCTTCCTGTGCAGAGGAACCGTGTTGAGGTTTTTTTCCTGACGTTTGTTTCCTCTGTGCTTCTTCCCATCAGGTCCCAACTGGCGATGAAGTTTCTGGACCCTGCCTTCACATCCCTCAATAACGCTCTCAATGAAAACCTGCAGGAGTCTAATAACTGGAGGTTAAATAAGACTGCTTATGTAGAGCAGAGGTGAACATCACACACACGAGAACAATCACTTTAATAAACTTAAGAATAATAAAACTGGATTTCGTTTGAAATATTTCAAGTATCTAATTCAAGTTTATTGTCTCACCCCAAAGGCAGATTGTTTGCTTGTTTTAAACATAAACTTGCCTAATCTCATTTTCTTTCATAAAACAATATATATATATATATCTAAGGCCACTTTCTGTTTTTATGATTAATTTATTGCTTGATTACTATATAATATTTTTCATATGTTTACATTTATGTACTGTATATGTCTATATTGATTTCTATGTTCGACTATATTTATATTATATAATTCTATTACATTTAATTTATTTCTATATTTTTCCACAATGTTTTTGCAGCAATGAATTGCTTTGAAAAACACGTTAGAAATAAATTGTGTGATTTTTATACCAGTAATCGTTATAAATAAAAAAAGATGTTAAAATGCGTCAAATACATTTGTAAGTTTGTGATCACTTCTCACACTTCTGTGTTTCTGTTGGTTTTGTCTTCTTCCTTCCAGTAAAGAAATCGCCCAATACATCGACGTGCCGCACAACTTCACCCTGACCAAAAACAGCGTGCGCGTGGGTCAACTGATGCACTACGACTACTCCAGTCACAAATACGTCTTCTCCATCGGGGAGAACCTCAGGTCTCTGCTTCCAGACTCTTCTCCCATCATCAACAAGCGCTACAACACCTGCGCCGTCATCGGCAACAGCGGGATTCTCACCGGCAGCCGCTGCGGTCCGGAAATCGACAAGTACGACTTTGTCTTCCGCTGCAACTTCGCGCCCACCGAGGTCTTCCGTAAAGACGTGGGCCGCAGGACCAACCTCACCACCTTCAACCCCAGCATTCTGGAGAAATACTACAATAACCTGCTGACCATCCAGGACAGAAACAATTTCTTCTTGAGTCTGAAGAAGCTTGACGGTGCCATCCTGTGGATTCCCGCCTTCTTCTTCCACACGTCCGCCACGGTCACGCGCACGCTCGTAGACTTCTTCGTCGAGCACAAGGGCGAGCTGAAAGTGCAGCTGGCCTGGCCGGGAAATATTATGCAGTATGTCAACAGGTAAGAGGTTTCCTTCCAAACCGCTCAGCAGTTTGATGTCATTTGCTTCTTACAAAACTGCACTCTAGTTTGGCTTCACCACAGTAATGGGATGGTATCGGGGAATTTTACAATGGTACTTTTGACTGAATGGTTCTTTGTGCAACCAAAAATGGTTCTTCTATGGCATCGATGTGAACGACCTTTTAACCGCCTTTATTTGTTTCCCACCGTTATATTTACTACTTTTGTGCTTTTGCAACTTGTAGCAATTTAATTTACAGGTATGTCTGTGAGGGAATAAATTTGAGTTTTAATCTCATACTGAAGGTCTTGGCCAAGGCCCGTCCAAGAGGCCATGTGACTGACAGGTAAAGCAACCAATGACGCTTCGTTTTGCGCCATGTTCAGAGACGTGGAAATGTCCCCGCAGTAACAGACGGGTGTACATTCACCAACGTGTCAAACGTTAACAGCAACAATGATTATTTGTTTATGCCGTGATCTTCCCATACTTTCACGATGTAAGCGTCATGAATTCTTATCGCAACCGTTGTAAACACGACAGCTTCATTCTTACGATGTAAAACTTTGCTGTCGTTTTTGCAGCAGGTTTGCCAGTAGCTTACTGTAGATTTAATTACGACTTCATATACTTTCCAACTAGTAATGTGTTCAATGAAAATAAAACACTTTTGAGATTCAAAATGAACAAGAAGAGGCTGGCATTAGCACAGCAACACTGTTTTTGTTGTTTTCTGTAAAAATATTTAAAGCATCTTAAATTACGTTACATCTTCATAACAAGAAAAGTGACCCAAGATATTTGGTCTTGTTTTATGAAAGAAAAATATATAAACTGGGTAAGTTTATGCTTAAAACTAAATTTTACCGAAAGATTTCTCAGCTCAGAACTCGACGCTGTAGATGTATTTTCTGGCCTCACAAGCTCACTGCAGTTTATGCTGCATCACTTCTGCATGCAGCGTCCTGCAGCCTATAATGGCATCAGTCCAGAATCATCTTCATTGTACTGAGAGACCAGATCAGATGTACATTTAGCGAGATATCATCACTGTCAGGCAGAAACCTCCATTCGTCATGACGTTTTTATAAATCATATACCGTTAGAGTTTCAGTCCGACAGCAACGAAATCACTTACAAATTAAACTGAAGTACACTGTAATCATCGGTATGGTTTTCACAGTGAGGTTAACAAGGCCACATAAAATATCAAGGATTTTGATGAATTTCAAAGGTTGCATTCTTGCTTTATTGATTTGATCGCATGCTGATGTCATTAAGACAACACATCAATGACGAAATCATACATTTTTCAAATCAAGCTTTTATTCTGATACTGTGATTTTTATCATGAAAATTTCCAAAGAATCCAAATTGTAGTCAAGACGTTTGCACCCCACTGTGTATGAAAGGAACCGTTCTCAATGAAATAGATGATTATGAACACAGCTGAGGTTTAACCCATCGTTCAGTGTGAGCTGTTGTCCTGTAATCTTCAACAATCCCATTAAAGCGAGTCACTGTGACAGAATTAACTCCTGTAAGAGGCTCATGAGCTCTGTTAGGAGGTTTAACAGATACTGAGACAGCTAAACGCTGTACACAACATCCACATCAATACACAAAACCCTGGCATACTTTCATGCTCTCTCTCTCTCTCTCTCTCTCTTTCTGGGTTAATCAGAGCTATATCAGTTGCATTAGAGATGGTGGTTGAACTAACCTTGCTCTGAGCAAAAGTCCAGTTTGAAGACCGTGTGTGCGCACACACACACACGCACAGAGCCGCTGACCTTCATGCTTGTGTCGTTTATGTCACATTTTTCCGCAGACACATGTGCCACTGAGAGGCATTGCTTTTGTTTCCCGGGGGTTTATGGGTAACCACTGTTGAGTGTGCGATGGGTTACAAGCGTTAACTGTGAACACACATTTGTCTTGTTTCACGAAGCATTCGAGCATCTGTTTCTTGTCGGAAGGGATTTTAATCTGAGCTCTCTATGAACACACTGTACTGAGGTCAGCTCTAATGGAAAGATTTTGGTTTGTGTGGAAAACGTGCCAATGGCTTCACGTTTCACATAAATGGGCGAATCACGTTTTAAGACATCCAGGTCACATTTCACCTCTAAATTGAGTTTTTGCGGCTTTTAGTTCAAGGACATAAGGCAGCGCAGGAACACGCTCTTAAAAGAATAGTTCGGCCAAAAACTAAACCAAATCATTTATTCTCGCTCACGTGGTTGTAGATCTGTACGTGAGTCTTTCTTCTGTGGAACACAAGAGAAGATATTTAGAGAAATGTTTCAGTGGTTTTGTGTTCATATAATGTAAGTCAATGGAGTTCAGTGTTGTTGGATGATCAATATTCTTCCACATATCTTCTTTTGTGTTCTGAAGGAGAATGAAACTCATACAGGTTTGACATGACACAAGGATAAATGAATGTTGAAAGAATTGAATGGTGAAATTGTGATTTTATTTCAATGTTATTAAAAACATTTTGTGAGACTCACACAGCTGCTGGGTCATGCTTATTGATTTTGTTAATCCTCTTTCTAAGGTGCTTTTCCTCAAATTCAAATAGCAAGAGCTCAAGAAGAAAACTTTAATAATGAAACAAAACTGGTTTTTATTCCATCTTCTCAGTTTTTCAAATGCAACAATACACTTCCGTTTAAAACTTTAGGGTCACTTACTCATTCTCTTTTCATATTAGTCATTTTAGAATAATGTTTACAATTGTAATTTTGGGAATTTTGTTGTGATTTATAGTCAAAATATATCAAGCTGTATTAAATACCAGTCATACATTTTAATTGTTTTATTAAGAGAAATGAATACGTTGGCACAGTCAAATATATTTTCAGACATTTAAGCATACGAGACATTTCAGTCAAGTATCATGAATTCTTCTCTGTCCGCAGGTACTGGAAGACCAAGCATCTGTCCCCCAAGCGTCTGAGCACAGGGATCCTGATGTTCACGCTGGCCACGTCCATGTGCGAGCAAGTCCATCTGTACGGCTTCTGGCCCTTCGGCTGGGATCCAAACACCGGCAAAGAGCTCCCGTATCATTACTATGATAAGAAGGGAACCAAGTTCACCACCAAGTGGCAAGAGTCACACCAGCTGCCCACCGAGTTCAAACTGCTCTTCAAAATGCACACGGATGGCATCCTGAAACTCAGCCTCTCCCACTGCGCCTAGAGGTCAAAGGTCAGGGGTCAGAGAGTCAGGACTGCGGGTCGCTTGCTTCTGCTAATGGACGTTTGTCGTGATTCGGGGCGGCGTGAATTTTATTCTGCAGCGGGCTGATGATATTATCGGTAACTCATGATATCAATGAATGAGGCGTATAGATGATGTGAAGATCAATCTGCTCAAAGCGTCATGTTACAATATAACTGCATACAGCCTAGAAAAATACACAGAAAATATTATGGCTTTGTTCGTTTGCTTGTGACAATTCTTGCCATAACACAACTCGTCACTTCACTTCTGTAAAACAGAGGGCTTAGTGACTTGAACAATCCTGTAACCCAAAACATTTCTCTTGTCCTGTAATAGCCGTGCTACAGACATGACTGAACTCACACGTGTGTGCTGTTACTCTTCCAAATTATCAACATGACTGATTTTCAATCAGAGGGGTAAACTCGGGTCATGTCTATAGAGCAGAATATCATGAGACGTCTGGATGAGCTCCTTGGTCTTGGGCCAGCCCTTTAGAATAATAACCATGATCTTACTACTCATAAACAGAAACATAGTTACTATAAAAACGGGTCATTCTCACGAAACCACTGAAACATGGCAGTAAAGATTTCACTTATAAAACATCCAGTTTGATCATCTTAATAAAGATAATTCTGTTCTCTACCTTGGAGAAAAATCATTTTGACGAAGGAATGAATTTTGTATGTATTTTCTTGCTGAACTTCTCAAAACCGTAACGCGTCCCGATTTGTCTGAGTGCATTATATGTTGTAATTCAAATTTAAATATTCTGAAAAACAAACAATTGGATGTTCTACTAGATGAAGACGTAGAGATTTTGTAATCTCAAATAACCAAAAAAAAAGATAGACAGGATATTCATGTATAAATAAAATGAAGAAATATTTGAGGAAAAGATGTGCCCAGGACTGATATTCTCATCCTCCGTAACGTTTTTTAAAGTCTGTTTTTAACACACACAAAGATGATTACATTAAGTTTGATTTTATGTAAAGAAACACGTCTTTCAAATGGCTAACAAGTTAACAAATTACTTATATTTTTCTAGTTAAAAACATTATATTCTCTTGTCACGATGTGTACACAACTTTTTCCCTTTTCATTATCGATACTGTTAGTTTTCTACATTTGAAGAAATTTTACATGCATAATATTCTATTAAAGTATAATTCTGTAATGTCTTATTATGTACGATTAATAAAAAACTAGTGTTTCTAGCAAAACACGCAATGAGATTGAAATCGGCCTTTTGTGCTTAAAATAATTATAATTCATTGTGTTAAACTGTCAGTAAAAGTTTTGAAATCAACGCCTTTAAACATATCGTACCTTGTTTTAAATGAATGTAAAGGAAATTTGATGATACAAGAAAATCGTGTTTGACATCTTGAACGCAAGATTTCGTGAGAATCACCCAAACTGAATCATGGTTTTTCCACAGTAACCACAGTTTATCATGGTATTTGTAGTAAAACTATGGTGTTACAAATAGTGATCAATACGCCAAAACCAGCGTTGTTCTCTTTATAATAATAAACCAGGGTTAATTAGAGAGAACTCAACAGCACAGAAGCAACATAGCAACGTGCTAGAAGGCTCTCAGAACACCCTAGTAACCCCATAGCAACACCATGGCAACGAGCTGTAACGCCTTAGCATCACTACAGTGTGATTTTACTAAAACCTTCACAGCTTCTTCAGATTTCTTCAAAAGTAAAAATCTATTTTGCATAAAGTTATAATTCTAAACATACAAGACAGAGATGAAGGTAAACTTATTTTCAGCATGCAGGAGATCGTCACGGCTGGTTTGTTGTTCAATACACAGATACAGTGAGTTTATCACTTGAATGTGTCAATCAATCCAGTTTCACGGGCTGGTGGGCGGGACTTTCTTAATGAGAGGCTGCGATTGGCTGCAGAAGTATGTTTACTTACATATAATTATATGAATGTGTGCACATTATGAGCATGTGTGTGTCAGACATTAACTCACACGTATTGATTGTTTATTATTATTATTATTATACAGTATGCTTGTGTGTGTGTGTGTGCCTGCGTGCGAGTGTTCTTTAATCAAATTCTGCAATTCTTTGAATAGTTTATACAGATTTAACATAACAAACTATAATGTATCAACATTACACACATATGGATATTTTTTGAGTTTCGTCGTGGCTTTTTTGTGAGATGTGTTTGGCGCAAATCTCAGAATGTCAGACATTTTACTACATCTCATCCAATAAATTCAGAAAAACTGACTCGGTGTCAGATAAACAGGTACATCTATACACAAAAATCACACGAGAGAAGTCGTGATATATTGGCAATTTGCAGAAGAATTTAAAGAAGCATTCGCAGGAAATCAATTGTTGATTTGGTCTGACAGTGATCAGCTGTGAATTATGGGATGGCTGTTTCATCCGCCAGGAAAACTTTACTCAAATGGTTTACACATGCAGATTTGCTTTGTGTGACCAAACGGATTAGCTTATGAATGTTCAACAGAAAGAATCGAAGAAAGCTCACACAATATTTACCAAAGAACTTGACTCGCAAAAGTCCGTCAGCTGACATTTGAAAGTTCTTGTGTGTTTGTGAGACCAACCAAATCATTTCAAACAGTGAGTTTCAAGGTTTCCAGTGGTTTGGGATGAAGGTTTCTTTATATCTGTCTGATATATGAGAGTGATCTGCCATTTTTACTTTCAGATTTGTCTATTGTGATTTATAGTGCAACAGTATTCACGCACTGGGAATCTTCCAGTTCTCTTTCTTTCACGTTTTGCTCTCTGACTGTATGAATCTCTCCGTGATCATGAAACGGATCAAACCTTAGACTCTTAGAGAATCATTGGCTCTGAAAGTTTCATTATGTTTGTTTCTAATGCTCAATTCTTTCGATCGTATGTGTCTTTCTGTGTTTTGTGCCGGCGAATGACAGCAGATCTTGAGTTTGTAATCATTTATAAACCAAACTTATCTAGACATCATCTGTATATTCAATATTATTTCTTAATATTTCCAATTAATTGATTGAATCCTTTTTATTGTGAATGTAGGACTAAGTTATTGTTGATGTTTCCATGGCAACGGTTGTTCATCAAAGAGAATGTGGACGAATAAACTTCAGTTTATGACATTAAAGTTGTGTCACTTATTTATCTAACACATCACTGAAGGATGTGAAAATATAGTTTAAAATATAAAGTATTTTGTCATTGTGACATTCTGTTGTTGGGCAATTCCGTGAAAATGTCAACCGTAGCATGAAAAAATTACTATGGTAACAGCACAGATATTAACATTTGGTGGTTAAAATCCCCATGTGAGATCAAATTTGTAAAGCATTTATTTTTACTGCGTGATTTTTCATATTCAAGTACGTGCCATTTTCAGGATTGTCACATCCATAACGCTACACATTCCTCATAAATGGACACATGAAAATAAAATAAAGTCACTATATAATGTCCCTATAAAGAGGGATCCCTGCTCCTTTCACTGTGCATTTTATTTCACAGAAATCCTACAAAGTTTGCCGCCTCCTTATTTTGTCACATCCGTAACCTTTTTAAGCATTGAAAATGTGTTCATAGACTGACATGTTTTGATGTTAAGACTCAAATATAAACACATGGTTCAATATATTCCTAACCAATTCCTTCTCTAAGCATTTTTATATCACGTCCATAACGTTGTTCACTTCACAGATGGATATTTCTGCGGATGTTGCGATTGGCAGTGTAATGGCACATCAGAAATGTTCCTTAAGCAGTAAATGTTGTCAGTGTTGTGTTTACAGTTTTCATAAATCAGGATTTACATTGTCATTTCTCTTCGGTTTTTAAAGTACTGTTCAATACGGCGCCATTACACCACACTTCACAAGAGAATTTCCTTCAAAAATGCTTCTACACATGATTTAAAACACGAAACGTCAATTAAAAACAACAACACACGTGATATGCTATTGATAATCCATGTTCAAAGGAAGACAGAACATTGATCACCATAAGAGGAAAAAACATTTTTTATATTGCATGTCATGATGGCATCTCCCATAATGCACTTTACGTATACATGAAATCAATTTATTATTTATATTTGGCTACACACACACACACACAACTAGGCATTGTAAATCAGTTTTGTATGTTTATAAACAAAAAAAACAATTATGATTAAAAGAAGAAAATTCAATTGTTTAATGGTTTTGTTTGGCTCGTGTGTCTGCTTGACCCTTGACCTTTCAGCTTTAAAAGAGAGAGGTCATAGTTTAAACAGAGTGAGGCGACAATACCCTAAGTAGTGTCTTTTAAAACATTGACTAACAAGAATATAAAAACGTCTTTTAATGATGTTATTAAGATAAACAATTTAGAGATTTAGATTTATAGTGTAGATTATCTGTATTATAAATATATGAAAATATATCTAAATATATAGATGACATGTGTATAGAAAGAGAGAGATTATGGAAATATTAGATTACAATAAAAATACTTGCTTATTTTAATTATTTTAATTGGTAAAATATTATTTGGTGCGATTGATTCAACCTATATATATATATTTATATATACATACACCAAATTTCTAATAATAATAATACAAGAATTGTCCTTTACGGTGAACATTTGTCCTTTAACACTGCATAGTGTAGTTATTTGTAACCACGGTTAGATTGTAGTGTGTAGAGATGGTTTTATAGAGTCATTGATTTCCGTATTGACCAGCGGACTGACTGTGTCTATAGAAACTCACGCACCGGCCCGAGACACCACCACACCATACATGTGAGTATAGCCTACATCCTTAATTTCATTCAAAGGGTTCATGCTAACTTGTCAAACATTGTGTTTGCAGAGCAAGGGTTGGAGTCCTGACGTACACTTTGAAAATAGAATGCACCGGAACAAAATGTAATCTGCCAAAAGCATAAATGTGATGTGCTGTTGTGTGTTTTGTAAATCTACAGTTATGTGTGTGTGTGTGTGTGTGTGTGTTTGTGTGTGTGTGTGTGTGTGTGTGTGTGTGTGTTTGTGTGTGTGTGTGTTAGGAGCAATCGAGAGAAAATCAGTTCTGTAAGAAAACACAGCACACCTGCTCTTTGCTTGCTTAAAGATTTTCTACATTTTATTTTAGATGTTGCACCAATGTGCCTGTGAATTCATATTAGTTTATTAATAATAATCATAATTACAGAATATTATTTGATTTCTTCAGAATAAATGTCATTGTTTTGGGCTTTTAATGTATAAGCAGTAAGTGAATGTAATCATTAATAGTGTGTTTGTGTCTGTAATCTCATCAGACTTTAAACCATAGTGCATCATAGTTTCTGAGCATAAACACTTAAACCAGAGAGACATTTAAACCATCCTCACATCATGATCAATACACACACACACACACACACACACAGGCCTGCTGAGGGAGCGGAAGTGCTTAGCACTCCGGCAGAGTGTAAAAAAACAAAATAATGGACGTGTGTGATGTAAAAAGTCAGTTTGTGTTTGTCTAGAGAATTTCATCTTTTTTTCTACATGATTACGTCATATTGAATGGTATAAATGTAATTTACATAACGAAGCAATTTTTTACTTGTAATTTGGAAGCAGTTGTAACTTTAAAAACATTTTTCATTTTTTGTCAGATATTTGGGAAACACTTCACAACAAGCTTGTAAATCTGCTAACAGTAGTTAATGCACCATGATACATAATAATAACTAAATATAAAAATATGATATTACTCATTGGTTCATTTGATCTAATGCATTTTACGGCTTTATTGTAATGTGTTGATGCTATTTGTCCTAATGTCTGCATTACTCAACAGTAACAGAGCTGCTTTAATGTATTTGTTTTACATTCTTTAGTGACTATTTGAATATTTAGGGAAAATGGAACAAAACCAGTAAATAACTCAGAAATGAAACAATAGTCTGATATGTGATACATGCAATATCTCAGTTTATTGTTTGATGTTTACAAGCATCACACACACAGTTTTCTGTTTATATTTCTCAATGGGCTACACATAACGAAAGAGTTGAGCTGTTGTCCTGTCAAGGGTTAAAGGTCACGCGTTGCCTAAAACACAAGCAAAACAGCATTTTTAGTGAATCAGACAAATAAACAAGACATGGAATCACATGATAGATTTGAGCAATATTTAAGTGTTTGTCCAAAAAACAGTACAAATGATTTGAGGTCAACAGGTCAGTGTTAACATGCTCACACATGCAACCAAGAGAAGTTATTAATTAACCCTGAACATTCACTCAAAATAATCAATAAACTGCTCTCTAACTTCAGTGTCCAAACAGAAAAACAACATCATCATCAATGTCACAAAATACATATATTAGAAAATATTTATAGGGTATGAATTATAATTATGAAAAATCAAGATATAAATTAATATACATACATAGTTTAGCAGGTCTGAAAAAACATAACATGTCAAACTTGTAATCTTGGTAATTATATATTAACAAATATTGTAGTATTTACTATGGTAAGATTCCTATATTCTACAATGTTTAAACCTTACTATAGTAAATATTACAGTATACTACGGAATTTGGGCAGTATACAAACTTCATGTTGGCTTTATTTCTTTCGTTCATTTTTTTACCAAAACTCTTTTTTAACGATGACAGTTTATTTGATTTTCGTCATGTTTATAAGTAACATTTACAGACCATTTGGCAATTTTTACCTTTTGAATGATTAACATAGAGCAACATATATATATATATATATATATATATATATATAGGCCCATTATAGCCTATGGCCTAGTTCAGCTCTTGTAGATGTTGATGTTAAAAGCGTCAAATATACAGAAGGAACTAAATCGCGGTCAAAGACTACAGCTGTTGTAACTTTGCATTATGTCTTTAAATAATGTTCATACCTCCCTCTCTGTTCCTCAAAAGATTCATCTACACTTAAGTAAATCTTATAAATACATTTTTTTCTGATTATTGAAAGCTGAAGAACTAACCTGTTTTTATGCTTACACAATTTTAAACGGCAAAATAAATATGATGATAAAATAAACATTTTTGTCTGATCGCTCCGGTTGATCTAAAAATGAGAAACGTTCAATCGCTCTTACATTAAGATAAAATCATAATGTAGCCTACAGGTGAATCCTCGTTTTTTAGAGGTAATGATATGAGAAAAATGTCCATGCATTAAAATAAAAAACAACAGTTTCAAACGCATTTCTTTGCAAAAGCATTGAAGAATGTTTACTTTTTTTGTTATAAAAAATACAATTAATAATAACAAACTCGTAATGAATCTGTATTAATTTTGTTATCTAATTAATAATGTGATATTATTCATATAGAAGGACTGACGCTGTGTAACTTTACAACAGTTGAACTCAATTAAAACGAAATGAGTCTTTGGGCACCTGTTAAAGAATTTAATGCATGAAACAATCCAAACAAAAGATCCAAACCAACAGCCTTCAGTGTGTGTGTGTGTGTGTGTGTGTGTGTGTGTGTGTGTGTGTGTCTGTCTGTCAAATCAATGCCATGTTTTCTGAAAGCATGTTTGGACAAGACATGTTAATCATGGATCTTATTGTGTCGACTTAAGTTAGTTTATTTTCGTTATTTCGTCTAATACAATTTACAAAGCAAAAGCAAAAGTTTTCTGCCGTCGACATGGCATTATTCCTATAAATCTTCAGACAATTGAACTTAACACTGAGGAGTTTAAACGTTTTTTAACGGTGTGCTGTAAGTAAATGATATTTAAATACGCACAAGCCCCCGCGGATATTAGCACATCGAGCATGGGAGGTTTATTTCCTATTTTGATTATAATGTCATATTTACATGCAGTCAAGCCAAGCTAACCAAAACTATAAACGTCTTTAATACAGTTTATTTCAGATACTAATTTTAAAGGATCTTCTGGACATGCATGTACCCGGTTGATGTGATTTGCTTGTGCGCTCTGGATAAAAGCATGACGCGCACGATGACTCCCAAACGAATCCTACAAAGAAACCCCTCCGAACGGCATTTCTGACACCACGATCCTGTTTAACCTCCAAGAGTAAAAACACAGACTTACCAAAAGCTGTAGGATGACTGAAGGTGAAGGCGAAGCATCCGGGTCGCCCGGAACAGATGCAGCGCAGAGCGCAAACTGATGGCCACTAACGGCACACACCATCATGGGGTCCGAGGCGCATTGATTCTGATCAATAGAGCTGCACTTACTCAGCAGATGGCCTGAGAGGGGACAGAAACGAGCGAAGACAAGGCGAAAAAAACTGTCGAAATCGAGCAGGCACTCGGGCCGCCTTCAGCGTAAAAGAAACGTGGTGAATAATAATACACTCAACTGTAATTCATTCACATTGTTCACGTGCTTAATCCATTCAGACGAACACACGGTAAATTAATCCAATCAGTTATAAATCTTCGGCCTGACACGAGGTTTTTATTCCTGTAGGCCTCTAATAATGCAATTATTTCCGTTTGAGACAAATGACAGTTTTTGGATTTAAAGCATTGAAATTAATTCGAGTGTTGAAATAGATGCATTTCAAATCACCAAATGGGTTAAATAAATGATTTTAAAATACAGTGTAAAGTGATGATGTTGATAAATATTGTTTGATACAGACTTAGGAAAAAGTTTGTTGTCTTGGTTTGTGATTAGCTGAAATATTGGCCCTGTAGGCAGGTTAATAGGCACATGTTTGGTCCATTTTGGTAACACTGCCATTTAAAATATATATCATAATAATAATAATAATAATTAACACTGAATGTTTAGATTTTTGAAATGCTCAAATTAAAAACAACATCCACGCTGTGTCCGTATCCGTGTGCGTGTGTGTGTGTGTTTCTCTCTCTCTCTTTCAGATATCGATTTTCTTTGACATGAATAAGGGTCTTTTCCAGCCTGTGATTCTTCGCTTTAGAAAGGAGCAGCAGCACAAAAGCTCTTAAAGAACATCAGAGCAGGAATCAAACTTTTGTGTATCCGTCACTGAGTTTACCCCAGTCGCGTGGCAGGTACGCGCACTTTTCCTCCAATTTGTGATTTCGGCAGCTGAAAGGGCGAAAAGGGGCCCGTGGAGGACAAGAGCCCCCAGCACCTCCTGCTCCTCCTCTGACAGCTGATCAAAAGAAAAATGGGTCACGCTTTTCAGACTTCTGTCGCTCATCCTTAATTACAGTCTCTTTAAACAAAAGCAACATCTGCGCGAGCTCCAAACAAAATAGCAACTCTAAAGTAAACGGCGTACGACAAATCTGCTACTTCTGAAACAGTTTACGCTTCTTTTCACTGTCCCGACTGGATTGATCAATTAAGACCACATGCTTAAAATCTCTTGTCATCTGTTCTTTATGCACATGGCGATAAGTTTCTTTAGAATACATGTGTGTTTCGGGACGAAAAGTGTTAGTTTTCATATGAAATGTATTCACCAAATTAGTATGAAAACATGTAATATTTTTTGTATTTTGTGTATGATATTTACAAGCCATTGTTATAAAATAAATATGCATAATTAATCATTTGAATACGAATGTAAATTCGAGGATTCGCACAACAACAACAACAACAACAACAAAACCGTACTGTAGGTTTCTGCTGGTTCGTTGATATTCGTGCGATGTGTTTTTTAGGGAGGATAAAGTGGACAATGAAGCGCTTTGGAATGACAGTCAACGGGATGCGCACGCACGCACGCACACACACCGTTGTCTGACGTGATATTCCAGATGCAAAGCTTGCGCACAAATCTCAACCGGTCCTGACATCGCCAAACGTCCCCCGTGAACCTTCGACGATTGGTCGGAGACGCGTACGCGCGGCGCCAGACATCCATCGCGTTGGGCGAGAGCGACGTCGATCAAAGCGCAATCTCCTCCCCTTTCAGCAGGGTCGGGTGCGAGCGGAGCAAGCCCACCCCGAGCACCTCCAGCTGGCCAAACAGAAGACGCAGGAGGAGTAGAGGGCTCGGACATGGGGAGGAGGAATCAGCACTGGCCCGTCTGATAGAGATCGGTGTTTTGTTTTTTTTATTATTTATTTGGGGTACAAACCGAGAGGCCTTAGAGAAGCGTACGAACGGAGAGGAGAACCCATCCCTTGCACAAAGCTCGAAATAAATCAATGGACTGAATGAAGACTGCATATGACGCCTATCGATGCCTGGCCAAGGATTTGGATGCGTACGCCATGAACCCAGAGATGACAATGGACATTGGCACCCTTCACGGCGGAATAAGCCACGAGCAGGACTTGATGAGCAGCCACAGCTCCCATCACAATCGTAACGCGCCGGGGGCTTCTTTACGGATACACCAGGACCTGAGCGTGGCATCGTCGCGCTCCGCCATGGTGTCCAGTATGGCATCGATTCTGGACGGCGCCGGAGGAGAGTACCGTCCGGACCTGTCTCTGCCGCTCCATCACGCCATGAGCATGCCGTGCGACACGTCTCCGCCCGGGATGAGCGGTACGTACACCACGCTGACCCCGCTCCAGTCGTTACCGCCCATCTCCACGGTGTCCGACAAATTTCACCATCCGCATCATCACCACCACCATCACCACCATCATCAGCGTCTCTCTGGGAACGTGAGCGGGAGTTTCACTCTCATGCGGGACGAGAGAGCTCTACCGGCCATGAACAACATCTACAGCCCCTACCACAAAGACATGAGCGGGATGGGTCAGAGCTTGTCCCCGCTGGCCAGCAGTCCGCTCGGCAACGGCTTGGGCTCCATCCACAACGCCCAGCAGACGCTCCACAACTACGGAGCGCACGGGCACGATAAGATGCTGAGCTCCAACTTTGACGCCCACACTGCCATGTTGGCCAGAGGGGACCAGCACCTCTCCAGGGGCCTCGGTGGCCCCACGGTGGGCATGATGCCCCATTTGAACGGAATGCACCACAGCGGGCATCCGAGCCACCCTCAATCCCACGGGCCCGTGTTGGCTTCCGGCCGGGACAGGCCGCCCTCCTCCTCCTCCTCGTCGCTGACTCCGGGCGCCGGCTCGGGACAGCTCGAGGAGATCAACACCAAAGAAGTGGCTCAGCGCATCACGGCCGAGCTAAAACGCTACAGCATCCCGCAGGCCATCTTCGCGCAGCGGGTCCTTTGCCGTTCGCAGGGAACCTTGTCGGACCTGCTGCGCAACCCCAAACCCTGGAGTAAACTCAAGTCGGGACGGGAGACGTTTCGGAGAATGTGGAAATGGTTACAGGAGCCCGAGTTCCAGAGGATGTCGGCCCTTCGGCTTGCAGGTAAGACAAGGTATCTGCTTTTTTTAAACAATTCCCCGACTGAACGCGCTTTGCTGTACTGTGGATTTATATTTCGCACGTATTGATTCATATTGATTTATAATGACGATCGATTGCCTTTTAGAACAACAACAACATTCTTACATGTATTTTATTTGTGTAAACCACAATGGACAGTGTTTCAAGAGTGGGGTTTGATTCAAGCTTTTATTACTCAATCTTCCTTGTGCGCCTATAGTGTTTCATGAACGCAAACACACTCGCTTTCGTTTTATTTTGTAAACACTCAGAGCATCTTGAATTTAGTGTTGATATTTGTTAAAATTATTCAATTTTTATCTTTAATTAAAATATATACGCTATATATTCTGCTTGGACTGTGTGCAGCTATTGTTTACCATCACACACGGTGATAGGCTTTGCTTATTTTTTTTACTATTATTTAAGATGACATGTCATGTGGAATGCAATGGAAGAGGAGTTTTATTGTGTGTGTGTGTGTTAAAGAAAGGCGCTGAATAGGGATGTGTCGGTAATTGCTGTTATTCCCAATCAAACTGCCCTCCTGCCCCTCTACTACACGCTTGTTGCCCCCTCTAGCGATGGTTAGCGCAGGCTCTTTTTTTCCTTTGTTCAGCTGAAGAAAACGCAGGGTCTGAATTTACCTCCACTCGTTTAACATATGGGTCGGTTTGGATCTGCTGTTTAAAGGTGTCAGAAACGCTGTCGAATGGGATCCTATCAGTGCATTAAAATAAAAGCTTGGTGCGCATCGATTTTTCATTTGTAGGTTGATGCACAATTATTCACTGAAATAATGGACAGCAGTGATGTCTCGTGCGCGTCGACCAACAAAACATGTAACACGGAATCTATGCTATCTATTAACACCTCAGCTGGTTTATTTATAGGCTATTTGTTGTGTGTAAATATTATTGGATATCATCCTTCCATACAAAACCATCCAAACTGATATTTTTAATATGCATAAATAAGATTTGCATTTAGAAAAAGTGATATGCAATAAAAAGGAAAGTGTTTAGAAAATTATGTTTTGGATTCTGTAACGTGTACATTATTTTGCTCATCACATACCAAAACATTGTTTTGTAAATGTCATTGATGAACTACCGACATATGCTCAATACATCCAGTTCAAAAAATGTTCTGCAAGAGCAATCATAATAGTAAACAAGACAAATGCTTTTTTACTTCCTAAAGAAATTCATGTGGATATGATCCAGATATTTGTAGTGTTTGTAGCTGCATCGGTGCAGAAGCTCAGTGGACGTTTGGAGATGTTGCTGTAGGAGCTTTAATGCTGTGTCCCTGCAGGGTTCCAGTCTCACAGATGGCTTTGGGTTGGGGGGGTATTATGTGATCTGCAGGGGAATTGAAAAGAAGAACAGAGGCCGCAGCGACTCCATGAATTATTGATAGAAATCTCTGCGTGACCCTCAGCCTCGACGCACAAAACGTCACCTTGTCTTGGGTTAAACAGGCAGAGATGCGCGGCCCAGCACCTGCCTTTTGTTCAAGCCTCGGCGAGCGTTTTCAAAGAGAGAAACCCGACAATAAAAGATTAAGCAACTGCACATTATGACATCATACCATCATAAATGACATCATGGTTTGAGCAGGACGGAAGAATTTTTGTTATCGCTGTATTGATGTAATTTGCTGCAAAACTTAAAGAATCATCGAATGTGTAATGTAAAGCAATCCGTGCACGTCAATGTATGAAAGCGGACTGACCGTATACTGTAAATTCAGCAAAGAATCCCCCTTTTTTATTTATGCAGTTATAACTGCTTTATAAGGCATTTGTAAATGACTAATAATCATTAATGAACACATTTATAAATGCTTTATAAAGGATACCTTAATGTAAAGTGTTACCGATATTTTGAAGAATGTTGATCATCAAACAACACTGAACCCCATTGACTTCCATCGTATGAACTCAAAACCACCGAGACATTTTTCACAAAATCTTCTGTTGTGTTCCACTGGAAAGAAAAGCATTTTATAATATTAGTAAATGACGGCAGTGTTTCTTTCAGGTTAGAAAGCGCAGCGCCTGATATTCCAGAAGAAAACAAGCTTGTCTTTGTGCTATTAATTTAGTCAAATGAAAGGTGACGTTTGACTGGACCTCATTGGAGTCACAGCGCACGAGCAATCACCGCTGTCCGGTGTGGACAAACAACTTTATTAAGGAAATGATGAAAAGGGACAAGAGCTGTTCTACGAGTGAGGGACTGATTGAAAAACAGGCCAGTGCAGGGGTCTCGTGTATCCAGACCCTAAATAACATAAATAAATATACCTCTGTCTGAACCATGCTGGCAAGGCCGCGGTTTCGGTTTAAATTAGTGCAAGCGAAAATATGACCTATAAATGTCGCCCGACCGCTCCGAACATCACAAGTGACCCTTAATTTTTTTTCTAAATTGATGCATTTTCCTCACAGGATTATATGATCAGCATTACAATTTAAGGAGAAAAGAAATTGACAAATTTCACATAAATTGAAATACATCTCAGTATTTGTTATGCCGAGTAAGTAGAGCAAGACCAAACGTGTTCTTCAGATCAATGTGCTGTAAAGACTTTTAGATTTTTTCAAAGAGCTGAAAGGAACAATATGAGCTCCAATATGACATCACTACCTATGGAGCAGTGAAAACAGCCTCTTGCAACTGATGGGTATTTCCGTTCTGTCGTCCAGTAACGCGTGGGATGCGTTATGCGTGTTATGTCACTTTCTCAAACAAATATGTGTTGCCGAACGGCGGCGGATCGATGCGGGTAATCTCTTAAAGATTAAAAGGGCATTAATGCTGGCAACAATAACATAAACGTGTGCACCCGATGCGCATTGATCTGGAACCCGATCCGGACTTGTTCCAGTAAAGCTGACGCTGGAGGAACGTTCCCAGCACCCGACTGGCTCCTGCTGATCTATTCTGAGCCGGGTTGTTTAAGAGGATAATTAAAACCCAAGACAACCAAACGCAGATGTTTTCAGGTGAATTTCAGGGAATCGCTCAGGCCGTGTGTGGAAAGAGAGGCGGCCGGTGACCTTGACACGCCACGCCGGAGAGGACAGAGCTTGATCATTCTAATGGCTTTGAGGAACCTTTTAGTGATGAGATTCTCTTAACCCAATAACACACCAGAAGAGACTGAAATCATCTCAGAAATATGATTGAGAAGACAATCTAGAGAAAACAGGCACTATTCTGAATCTACATGACTAACGTGTTCTAGCATTAAATAATAGAAAAATACACTTTGTTATTATCAGTAAAATGATGCATTTCAGATTTTATTAGACCGTTTAGATCAATGTTAGAAATTTCTCTAAATAAATAATAACAGTTATTGGATATCACAGCATTTAACTCACAGAAATCTGACAAACGTCATTGGAGTTTGAGAAGAGATGTCCACCTAATGTGTCAAACTGAGCTCAGATCAAAGTCAATATCATTGAAGATCTCAATATCAACTCAAACTGTTATTTTCTCATCAAATTCACTCAAATCCAGATTATTTGACATCTTTTTATTTCTTCTGCATTTGTAATCTTAAGAGAAACATCTGAGACTAAGTGGATGTTGGTTTCAGGACAACAGTAGTAAAGTGTTGTTTTTCTGTAGCGATTGTGTTATCTGTGTTCGCTCTGAATGTCTTGTGATTTTGCTGTCAGCACAGTTCAGCTCGAGCAAAGGGCAAAGTTTTTGGCCTTGCGGAATCACCAAACTGCTCTCAGTAAGCCAACCCAAAAACATGTTTGATCAGACGAGAGGGGAATCTATGGAGGATTTTTGTGTGTCTGGTTTTGTCTGAAGTAAATCAATAGAATTAAACTTATATGTTGTGCATGTTAAAGTTGAACTCGTGTGAAAGCACAGTGTGTCAGGTAGATCTACTCTGTCACCCTCGCTGCCAATGGTGACATGATGGAACGCAACCGAACCGACGTCTGTCAATTCATTTCCTCAATTGTTTCATCGTCCACAGAAAATGACGGCAGCATCAGGAGAAACCGCCGCTCAAAACGAGAGCGTTAAGAATGATGTTTTGATTCATTGGTTTTATTCCTTTAGCATATTTGACCTAAATAAACACACAGCAAATAAAGAGCTTTGGTCCGTCCAGTGATATCTGTGAAGTTTATAAGTTCAGTGTGAGAGCGGCTGTGACAGGACTCTGTTTGCCGAAAGGAATTGGCAACTTCAGCTATGAGGAAAGAGAGAGAGGTTCATGTTTGCCTTCCAGAGGACGAGAGGAGATAACATCTGACGTGACACATCACAGCCTTTATTTACAGTTGACTTCTCATTTTAGCATCAACTTGAAATTGTTCAGGAGATATAAAAACAGACTTTTAAAAGGTCTGTTTTCTTTAAATGTCTTTGACATCTTTTTTTCTGTTTCACAAAAGGTTCTTTTAGGGCAGAAAAGTTCTTCAGATTATAAAGAAGTAAGAAAGAGATGCTTCTTTTAAGAACCTTTGGCTGAATGCTTCTTTGTGGAACCAAAACTGGTTCTTCTTTGGCATCGCTGTGAAAAACCTTTTTTATGCACCTTTATGACCTAAATAGAGTCTAGATGTGTAAATGAATGTAGTTTGTAGAGGTCAAATAATCTGGATTTGAGTAAATTTGAGATCTTGAGTTGAAAATTCGATTGACAGAAAACCTCTGACTGAGAAACACATGAGACTTAAACAAACTAATTAATTTCTATTTAATCTAGGAGAAACGCTGAATGAGATCTCATCCGTGTTTTTGTTCTTTATTTATATCAAGAACAGATATGACAAAAAATGACAATACGGCCGCTATGTCTTAAAAGAAAAAACCAACATAACATATGAAGAGTTTGGTTCCAAAATGAAATCATTTTATTGTGTTAGTCAGCTGTATTCTTTGAGTTATTACGGCTCAAACAAACCAACTGCAGTTTGATTGATATTAATTGGAATGCACAATAAAAAATGATTTAAAAAAACTGAGTTATCTCTTTTTGGCACCAAACTCTTCATATGTTTGGAATAATATAACAGTGAGTAAATAAAAACACGTTGTGTGTTCGAGTGAATTATTTCTTGAATGTATGATGTCATCAGGTTTTCAATGATGATGTTCGTAGGCAACAACAGAACGTTGAAACAAAAGCGTTTAAGTGCATCAAGCGATCGCTCCGTCTTGTTTATCCGTCTCTTTTGTGCATTTGTAAGCACTCCGTGTTTGTTTGTGAAGCTGATTGGATGGTTTACTGATGTTGTGGGAAGGTTACCTCATCAGCATTGTTTCAACACTCAGTGCGTCTGTGTTCTGATTGGCTCTATCTGTGTGCTGATGTTTCCGTCTGGAAACAAACCTTTGAACCGCTAATGTCATCATGTCAGATCCAGATGAACTCTCACCTCTCCGGACAGCTGCTCACATGCTCACATTGACTTTATTTTAGCAGACTTTTGTTTTTTTATGGTAGAGTTGAAGTGAAATTGTGGCGTTGGTTGTCTAAATGTCTTAACATGGTTTAACATCATCTCAAAGAAAATGTTTTATCATTATAAGAAAAGTAGCAGAAACATTTTATTCTAAGACAATATTTCCTTTAGTTTTTCTGTTTGTTTAGTTTGAAGTGATAAAAACACAGATTTAGTGTTCAAAACGACAGAAGTGGATCATGCTTATAGTTAAGAGCAAACACTTGTTTTAATCTCATGTTCTAATATTATTTAACATGACATTCAGGCATTTTATGGTTCTAGTCCAGAGAAAAAGGATATTTCACTTTCACAGTTTAGTATGCAGTCTGGAAGTGTAAATGAATGTCGATCATAAAGGTAAAATCATCTGGATTTGGGTCAATTTGATGAGAAATGTTCGAGCTGATATTGAGATCTTCAATAATATTGACTTTCGACAAATCTGAGCTCAGTATGACACAAACTCTCTTCTCAAACTCTAATGACAGACACATTTCTGACTCTTTTTCTCCCGTAATATGCCAGTTTGATATTTTTTCATGTCAAATTGTTCTAAAAATGAAACAACATATTATCAGACGGCAGGTACAGTAAAGTACATACAATGAAAGAACTTAAACATTCCTTTACTTTCTTGGGACACCGTATTAATTCAGCCACAGCAAACAAACCCGAGCCGAGATCAACGACCAGCGCAAGATGATACAGAGAACAGAGATGGTTTCTCTCTCCCTCTCTTTGTTCTCTCTCTCTTTCTCTCTTCCATTTCTCCACGATGTGTATAGCCCCCACATTAAGGATATCTGCACATGCACAGAATGACACAGCTAAGTGTAAGACTATATCATAATGCATTTAGCACATCTTTTCACTTTAACACACACACACACACACACACTAAGAGCGGGTGCTTAGAAAATGGTTGATATTGTGATGAGATAGCAGTCAATGGTTGACTAGAAGCTTTTGGGCGTCGTGTGTTAAGAGCGAGTGCTGGCGTGAGGCATGACTGTAGAAAACACATCTCAAATTAAAAACGTCTCATCTGTTACGAGGGTTCACAGAACAAGTGAAAACATCATTACTGATCGTGTTTTGTGGTGAAATATTGATCCGATGTCGACCTCCCCCCCTCGCCCTCCTGCTGTTTGTCACTATCTCTCACCTTTTCTCATATTCATCTGATGACTTCTGTACAGCCGTGCGATGAAGAAAAATATTAAAATCACAACATACAGTAACACTAAAAATAAAGGATGCTTCTCAGCATTGTCAAAGAGGAACCGGTTTTGGTTCTCCGAAGAACCTTTGAGAGAAAAGGTAAAAGAAGCGTCTTTTAAAATCTGAAAAGCTTGTTTCCACTATAAAGAACAGTTTGAACAGAAAGGCCGTGTGTATGTTAAAGGTTTCTTAAGGAATCGTACGGACAACATTTTTTTATCCGTTGCATTTTCATCTATTGCAAGTGTTCATGTTCAACATGTTTCCAGAAGTTGATTTATATACATCAAAACATATGAATTTCAATTCCCTAAAATAATTAAATAATTATTAGAAATATTAGAAAGGAAATGTCATGCAGATTAATTAATTGGACCATTTTTGCGCATGCTGAAGTTATTGGTTGCTCGTCGATTTATTTACCAATTAAAGCATTTCTGTGACCGTATCCTTTTATTGACTGTAGAGCAGTTTGTTTTTATAGATTCATGGCTCATATACTAAACATTTCTGTGATGATGTGAGCTCATTTACTACGTCTAAGAAACAAAAGTGATGTGATTTAGTGATTTACACATTTCGGATTGAATTGAGGCGAATCATATTCCAACAGAAGTGAGGTGATGACACACGCAGGTCCTTGAATCTCTCAAATCTGATACTCAATACAGGTTGAATCCGATCGATGAGCATTTACGGCAACGAGGAATGTGTTCAGATATGAGAAGGCCGACGGCGGTGCGCTTTGGGTCGGCCTGCTGGATGCTGTCTCACACACACATTGATTTACATTTGTCAGTCAGGAAAGATAAAGCAGTTGTGTGTAAGAGCGACTCTAACCCGTCTGATGAAAGGCAGGGAAACCTGACGTATTGATCACATTGATTTCACTCGACCGCTTTTAGAAAAGCCCAAAGTTGACCCCCTCCCCATCCCACTGTGGAAATGGTAAAGGCCTTTGAATAATATAATTGCTTTTTTGATCGCACTGTAAAGCACGTGATGGAGTCGCTGTAGCATGCCGTTCATTGACGCACCAGATTGAGTCCCATTGTGAGTGTGTGTGTGTGTGTGTGTTCGACGGGGAAAGTCTGGAGCTTTTGTCCTGAACACCGCTGAACTCCATCAGGGCTCATAAAAAGGGTTTGAGTGAGGAAGTAAACATTGATTCTGTTATTTTATTAGAAATAGCTAAAGTACAAGCACAGCTGCTTCATGTCATCTGTGTACTGTAGTTCAACAAAAAATGAGAATTCTTTCATCATTTATTTATCCTCATGTCAGGCCAAACCTATTCGAGTTTCTTTCTTCTTCAGAACACGACAGACAATATTTTGAAGACTGTTTATAACCAAACAACACTGAACTGCATTGACTTCCATTATATGAACACAAAACCACATTTCTCAAAATATCTTCTTTTGAGTTCCACTGAAGAAAGACTCACGTACAGGTTTAAATACTCTACATGAGAGAGTGCAAATACTGATTTTAGATTTTGGTCTATTCTGTTTGAAAAGCTGAAATGTTAATTATCAGTAAATGCTGAAGGAATACAGCATAATATATATATATATATATTAAGGTAATTTTACCCGGTTGGCAGATTTCTTACTACAAAAAAACAGTTTTCCACCTTTGTAAGTCACATAAATATATAAACTAGTCTAAATGTAATTTAGGAATTTGCAGGAATCCTGCGTTAGACAGAAACACTTCAGAACCGCTCTCTAGATAGATCATCATTATTATCAGATTTGGGTCAATCTTGCAGTCTCAGTATTGAATCAGTATTTCCCTGTATACACAACAGATAAACATTTAATGATCATAACGTGTTCGTTTTGGTGAACTACACAGATTTCAGTGTGTTTAGTTCATTAAACAGTCAATATTGTGAGATGTGTCAGTAATGGAGGGTTGGAGCAGAATGGAGTTTACTGCTCATGTTACTCTGGTAAATGATGGAGGAACAGCGCCATCTACTGTTGACATCGGTGTACTTACACACTGAAGCTGAGCACTCATCACAAGCTTATACAAGAAGAGCCTTTAATCATTTGAATTCATGCAGCTGTAAACTTCATCATCAAAACCTCTACATCAGAGTTTCAGTGTGGTTTGCTGGTGTGTGTGTGTGTGTGTGTGTGTGTGTGTATGTGTGTGTGTTTCATAAACACCCTCCTCTGTTTTCCGTGGCAGTGTGTTGCTGTATGAATTATACATGCAAAGTGTAGAAATATTGCTGTGCATTTGTCTTTATGAAATATTTAGCTGAAGCGCGCTGTGATGGTCTTGTGGGGGGGTGTCATTGTTTTTACACGCAGGATGTCTGGCTGCAACGCTCAGCAACTTATTCTGAGCCGAGTGCTAGACTTGCGTTTTTTTTTGTGCACTTGGCATGCTGCCGTCTTAATTTGATAACAAATGGGTCTGTGCTGCATGTGTGCGCATGTGTGTGTGTGTGTGTGTGTTTGTGTGTGTGTGTGTGTGTGTGTGTGTGTGTGTGGAAAGCAAGAGAAAGAGAAAGAGAAAGAGAAAGAGAAAGAGAAAGAGAAAGAGAAAGAGAAAGAGAAAGAGAAAGAGAAAGAGAAAGAGAAAGAGAAAGAGAAAGAGAAAGGAAGACTCATTATCAGTGTGTGAACACAGCACACTGTGTTTTGGGGACTTTCCATAGACATAATGACTTTTTACTGTTCAAACTGTATATTACTGTATGTCCATTAAACAAAATCATCACACAAACCTTCTGCATGTTTGCATCTTTAATATGCACATCATTTATACATTGATTTATAATCAACTGGTTGGTCCCACTGGTAGGTGGATCAGACCTTCACCATCCTAATGGGTCCCAACACCTGCACACACACACACACACACACACACACACACACACACACACACACACACACACACACACACACACACACATACACACACACACACACACACACACACACACGCCAGACACACACACGTGAGTGAGTGAGATGTTTCTTTTTTCATTAGTTTTGTAGTCGGTTGAGATGTAAACCTGATTTATATTGATCTGGTTCAGGCTCACTTGTGCATACTTAATTCAGAGCCGTAATCAAATCAAATGCTAACATAAACCGTAAACACACAGACACACACACAAGCGTGAGTGTGCGTGAGTGTGTGTGTAGTGCTGGGAGAAAAAAATCACTGGTTTTAAGATGAAAACCGCTCTTGAAATGTGCAGTGCATGTGATTCTTGTGTGTAGCTTTGTGTCTTCTGAGAACTCGCAGTTCACGTCTTCTTCTCCAATGAATGTTTGTGACCTCTTCAGTCATTCATCACTTTAGGTTTATAATGTTAAGAATTATTATGACATGTTTTAAGACTTTAGGGCTTGAGACTAGTCCCAGACAAAAAATAAATGTGTGACCTGTCTTAACTGAATATGAAAATACATCAGCGCCATTGTTATGTCTCAGGATGCACAGCAGTAATGTGTTCTTCTAAAAAAAGTGACTTAATTCAACTAAGGCGTAGTCCTGGTTTAAGCTAAACCGTGTCTGTGAAACCTGCCCTAGATGTTTTAATCTCATCATGTATATATTTGTTTTTTACAATAAATGTAATATGATGATCACCAGATGACCATGTGTCGAGATCTCTGGTCATAAAAGATCTTACAAATAAGATCACCGCCTCAAATTTGGACTCCTTTGTAGGTCACTAATTAAAAACATGTGTCATGTCGATGTGTCACAATAACGTGTTTTCTCTGTTTGTGTTTCCTTTCTAACAAACGGAACCTCTGAAGCGTGCAAACGAAAGGAGCAGGATCCCAGCAAAGACAGAAGCAATACACCAAAGAAATCGCGGCTGGTCTTCACCGACCTGCAGCGGAGAACACTTCTGGCCATCTTTAAAGAAAACAAACGTCCGTCCAAAGAAATGCAACTGACCATCTCGCAGCAGCTGGGCCTTGAACACAGCACTGTTAGCAACTTCTTCATGAACGCCCGCAGACGCAGCCTAGACAAATGGCTGGATGAGGGATGTCCAGGGAACATGTCCACCTCCAGCACTTGTACCAAAGCGTGATCCGGGAGGGATGGGGGGAGGGAGGGAAGCGGAGCGCGGGGGTCCTGCGGGGGTCCGGCGCTCCGGGGAGGGTCGAGGGTGGAGAGAGAAACTGCTTACTGGCTGATGTTGACCAAATAATGTTAATCCCAAAAACACTGCCTGCCCGATAACCCTGAGGTACCTCACATTTCCTTCTTTACGCAAAAATGATTTGTTATTCAAACCAAAATGATCCAAAATGACTGTTTGCACCTAAATCACACAAAGACTTTTCCGTTCCGAAGCGAAGTGAATACTGAAGGGTTTGGCACGCTTTACATTTCACCCATACTTCAGCGTTCAGACTGTGTGTTGAGAAACTGCTCAAAGCTTCAAGTTAAATTAGAAACTTCAGGAAAGCATGTAAAGGGTTAAGTCAGCACTGCGTCCCCCGGTGCGCTTTTATCTCCGTATGCTAGTTAAGACAGCAAAAGCACAAGAGACGGTAACCTCAAACTTCAATAAACGTACGGGGCGCACGCGCGCGCGTGTCATCGGCCGGCCAGGTTTGTGAGCACAATCCTGAAGCACATTCAATTCGCAATAGAACCACGCTGATGTTCTTCAGTCTTCACAAAATAACTCAGGATGATATTTGTACGATACTGAACTGAAGAACATTCATCACACACACATCTGTGATCCGCTAATAAACCAAACGCAGGCATTGCTTATCAGGGCCTTTACAAGAGTACAATCTCAACATCAATGCCTGCCATCCTTCCTCTGCAAAGACTCATGGGAAGTCAAAAAAGACGGTGTTTAGTCAGAGCATCCATTTTCCACGTTCACACACATGTTTCCTTTATTATTCAACCAAAGCCAGTAAGCACTTCTCTCTCGCTTCCACATGAGGGCCAAAGGCTTTTCGGATCACTCGAAACGGACACTAAAGACTTTTTCTATTTATTGACAAATCGACACCAAAGAAACTTTTTCTGCACCTAATGTTCTGCAAACAACACATGTTTAAAGGACAACAAAGGAACAACCAAAAAAAACAAAAACTGAACAACAAAGACGGCAAAAAGAGCCGTCGTCTTTGTTGCGTTCGCACGGGTGGAACAGCGGAAGCAGAACGGGATGGAAAGGGTTTGACGGAGCCGTTCCCACGGCAACGGGCGGCCGAACGATGCGTCTCTCGAACAAAGCTCAAGATTGTCTTTAATGTGTGCCTATGCAGTTTTTTTTGTCAAGCGAAACGGACTAAACCAAACCTCGTCAGCTACAAAACCAAAGATTCAGAATGTTTCTCCCGCCTGTCCTCTAACAGGTCCAGTGATGCGATGTGGTGGGGGGGGTCGGCTCTCTCCAAACATGGGACGTCACGGGTTCAGCTCTTTGACTATACCTCGGTTCTCCATCACGTCACAGCTATCAAACTAAAGGTGTAACTCCGCCTGACGGGCAGACCAAAGATAAACACCTTAGAGCACATGCAATCTTCTCATCATCTCACGGCAAACCTCTGTTTCTGGACCTCCCATGTTTGAGAGACGCCGAGGGTTTCGAAGGCACCACGCACCACGGTTTATTCCACCTGAAAAGCCAATAATCTGCCAAAACGTCAACTGCAGACTGTAGGTCCAATAGCTTTATCCTTCGTTCACTCTCTCGCTCTGTTTAGAGCTTCTAGTCCAAAGATTCTCCAGCGCTCGAGGTGGTTCTGGAGCTTTCATCTGCTTACTGATAGAGTCAGGTCTTAAGAAACGCAGGCCAAAGCTTCTCTTCGCTTGTCTTTGTACTTACGTTTTGCCAGCGCCTCTGTCTTTCCCAGTTTTTCGCAATATGTGATTTTATTTGTGTAATTATATTTGTTGTAATTCCGCCTCATTTAAATTGCCAAAATATCCCAGAATCCCTTTCCCCTGAATAGCTTGCCAAAGTTTACGATTTATTTGTCGTTGCACCGTCGTCTTTCGCGCCGTCTGACTTATTTATTTGCGAGCGGATGCCAAGTTGTTTACTTTCCAGCATAATTGTTATTTAATGTTATTTAATTAGATGTAATTGTTTGCAATGACTATTTATGAATATTAGCGCATCAAAGATGCAAGAGGTTAATTTATTAGTTAGCTTTACTTTAAAAAGCAACACACAAATGGGGTGTTTAATTTTCTTTTTAAGAATCATTATGTCCGTTTTTAGTTTGAATGAAGAAATTGTTTGTCTTTTTGTTGATTTTTATTATTTTTGTTTTGTTTGTCGAATGATAACAATGTGTTGTTTGATACACAGACTGCATCAGGGCTTTTGTTTCTGAGCGGGACGATATGATGGCAGATGGTACGAGGCCACACATTAAAAACAGAGATCAACGCAGAACGCACCAAAGATCAAACCCGCCGAGGGCGTTTCTTCTCTTTGCTTCACTCGTAGAGAAATCCCTTAAAAAACTAGAAGAAGCTGCTTCCAAGACTGACTTGTGTGTGTGTAAAAAAGTCTTTCTATCTCTATAGTGAGAACCACAGAGGCTACCTCACTGAATTTTCCATTTGTAATTTTAATCGTGTTGATGAAACCAAAGATACCAAAGATTTCTTTTTCTCGAGTGCGGTCTGCGCCGGACGCCATGCTTTAGATATTTTGATATTTCACTGTTTTCCCTCTTTCTCTCTCTGTCCCTTCACATGTAGTGTTGCGTAGTTCCCATCACCTCTCGCTGGTCAGAATGTAAAACACCCAGATGCAAAAACATCCGTCTCGTCTGGCACAGAAACATTGACATCGCCCCCCAACCCGGTCCAAAAGGACACTGGAACTCATACAAATAACCTGAACGATTCTAATGTTTGTTCTGGTCAAAGTTTAACCGTTACCACACAAAAACGCAGTCTTCATGAAGATGAGGTGTGTGAGTTAATGATAAACATGTGTGTTAAACAGTTATATTTACCGTAGTAAAAGTGTTTTCGTACCATAGTAAATATTAAAGTGCACTACAGTATTTACTACACTTGATCAATTCACAATAATCAATGCTACAGAATACATGAGTGTTATGTTTACCACAGTAAATACTAAAGTATACTACAGTATTTTTCATGATGTCCTCGGTTTAGACACCAGCAAAGCCGCCCTCTGGATTCTTAAAGCATCACCCGTACTGTTTTTACTCATCTCATACAGACCTCTTTTAAGTAAAGGATAATGTACAGCAGCCGGATGTTATGTCAGTGTGATCAGGACGTGAAGCAGAGGGTCTTGAGTCTCACTGAAGGGGTTTATTTCATGATAACAGACGGCTGCTTGTACATTATCCCTCTTATTACACATGAGATAAAACTGGACATGAAATGTGAATTTGAAATATATGATTAGCTCATAAAAGCCGTTTGACATTCAAATGTCACGAACAGGCAATTAGATTGAATCACTTGTAAACATAATGTCATTAAAATACACATTTATATTTAATTTGTCAAAATGATTTGCTGCATCCGGGTCACCGTGTGTTATTAGTTTTGAGAGGTCTTTATCTGGGAATAATGTCGTGACTGGCCAATCAGAATCAAGCATTCCGACGAGCCGTGTAAAAAAAGTAAATAAAACCTGTGTTGATGTTTCTGTGCACAACAGACTATAAAACCAAAGACTAAAGTCGGACAAGACACGGCAGATGAATCCAAACTGATGCATCACATCATTCCGGATGTTAAAAACAATTGTTTTATGAAGATCAGTATTTTAATGCGTTTCTGTCGCGAGTAATATTGTTTTTCTTACAGAGAACGCTTTTGTTGCAAAGTATGAGATATTGTTGGATGAGTGCCTTGCTTGAACCAAAGCGAAGTTTTGACCTCTGTTCTTGTGTTTTTACCTCAGCGACAGGACGTTACTGTGCTTTGCAATGCAATCGTGCAAAGAACACATACGAAATATACCAAAGGCTTTCTTACACTTCTGTTTCTCTCTTCCTCTCTGTTCTCTCTCTCTCTCTCTCTTTCGAATGGTCGCAAAGCTTTAAATAAAACGCCTGAGGCATGTCGACGCGCAGACCGCGCTTTTCTTACCAAAATTTTTCTCGGATATACCTCATAGAATATAGTGTTAGGGTATTGATATTATAGCGTATGTATTAAATTATTCACGTACTCTTATTTTTAGTAACTGTGACTTAAACCAAGAAAAAAAGCTTTATACATGTTAAGTTGTGATTTTTGTAATAGCTGAGGTTCGCTTACGAAAAACACAATGCTTGTCTTTTTCTCTCTTCGTGTGACAACTTGCACACGTGTTTGTGGTGCAAGATATTTTTGTTGATGAAATGCTGATTCGTTCTTTTCTTTTCTTTTTTTTAACGATGGACGGCTCATGTTCTTCACGCAGCTGTTATTTTTTGATTGGTTGTTTGAACGAGCCTGAGGTTTACAACGTTCACACTTCCGAAGAAATAAGCATCACGTCTGTTGTACAGTTCACATCGATTTCATTTTCACCATCTGTTCGTCTTTTATTTCTCGTCACGTGCGTGGAAATGCAGAATTCCGGCATCCGTCATTTTGATTTTTGCATGAACAACGTCTGCAACTTTTCTTGCTCGTGGTGTAATGCATTGTCTTTCAATAGCTTTCAGTTCGAAGGATCATCTCATTTTTGCATGTAGGCCTGAAGTCATTCCTGTTCAGATGTGTACAGAAACACCGATCAGATGGGTTTATGCCGTTCTTTTGTTGTGTACTGTATAAATTAGTGGAAGTGAATCAAACCAACCCACGTAAAACTGAATCAAACTGATGTGATTCTATACTAATGTACCTTTTCCTGATCCGTTTGGACACTGGATTCGAAATTCACACCTACCGGTAATTTGGACTGGTCATATAAATGGAGTCAAACAAAACAATCTTGGTGGTTTCTAGTTTTCATTTACAGTTCTTCCACAGGATGAAATCTAACAGACAATCGAAACAACCTTTATTTTACAACGAACCGCATACAAACGTATTATGGAACATCAGGATCCAAAACATAAAGATTCTTGTAGATGAAAGACGTGTGGAGTCGTGTGATTTCAAATGACGTCGACCAACTGAGTTCTTTCCAAAGAAGTGGATGTAAAGTTTGACCCGGTGACAAGTTATAGATTGTATTCCAAACATCTATTTTTTTACCAAATGCATTGTTTTCATTTCATTTTCATTGACGTTTGTTCACTTGTTGGTTTGTTGAATCATATACGTGTCTAAAAGGATTGTTGATGTTGGAATCAAAATGTTGATCAAAATATTCTGAATCAAACAAACATTCATGTTCTTCCACAACATGTTTGACCGTAAATAAAGAGAACATGTGATTTTATTCTTGAACGTTTTGCTTTCATGAATCACAACAATAAAATCTGTCCTGTGTATGACTGTATGCTTTACTTTGTTTTATTGTTGAGGAAAGGAAACATCTTTCAGTGTTAAAATCCAAGCTTCCATAAATCTAAAATATCACCGAGGTGAAATTTCGCAAAGATTCAACCGAAGAATGTACAAGTAGTTACTGTCCAGTTCACATGTCGGCTGTAGTTTCTATGGTATCTGTATAATTGAATGAATGTGTGTTCAAATGTCCTTGAATCTAGTGAACATCAACACAAATACACGAAGACACAGAAAACTGGGTTTCAAAGTTTATAGCATTTGATTTGACATGTTCCAAATGAAATATTTTACTGACAGAAGGTCAAATACCAGATTATACATTTTAACTCATTATCGTGTAAAACTTTCAACTTTAAGCCTAATATTATTTTTTTTAAAGCTTCAATGCTGTTTATTTTTCATTTTGATTGTTTTCAATTTCAAATAAAAATCTCTGAGATCAGATGATACCAGAAACAAGATGAAGTACTTTATTTTGCATATACAGTAAGACTAGTTTTCATTTCTGGATCCTCCATCATTTCTTCCATCATGTCAGTGTATAAACTTTCTTGCAGTCAGGTCGGATTATTTCAGCCTCTCATCTGTGCAATATTAAAATCTGTTTGAATAAAAAACATCAATAACGGAGACGATTTTAATTCAACCACATTGTTGAATGTTTCACGTAAAGGAAATTTTGGATGTTGAAAGTTGTTGCTAACCTGAGCAATCGAACATCTCAGCTCATTCTGTTTGTGTGTTTTACCGCGGTACACTGTATCATGGCATTAGTGTGTCATGCTGTTTGTTCGCTCTTGTGTTTTTCTTCACTATCATCTGATGGTAGTGCTGCTGTGCTCTCATGCTCTTCAATAAATTACCTTGATTCACAACAAAACCTGCTGTCTGTGTTCATTTACATCCATGAGTTCTCCTCCTAGAAATATATTAACAAAAAAATCATATAGATGGTTTCATCGGGCGCGCGCTCCGGGACTGCAGTTCATTTCCGGTCTGTGTTTGGTCAGTGTCTTATTTCATTTTTGTTAATATTAAACTTATATTATTGTTTTGTTGTATAATAATTTATTTAAATAAATGATTTGTAAAATTTTGTTGTATGTTCATTTTATAAATAAAAAATGTTGTAGTTTGGTTGCATTTTAAGAAACTTTGTGGTACATTTAGTATCGCAGTCTAAATTAAAAGTATTGAAGAGGCAAGTTTAGCCAAGTGACGTTCTTCTCAGTTTCTTTTGCTTGTTGTTAGAAATAATCGACATGACGTTTAGGGCAGTCCATGAACGTGTGCATGCACAGTTACGTTTGTTTGTGTTGTCTCAAACCGTCTATTCAAGTTCATTTTACTACAGTAAATTTTAACTGCATATTTGTCAAGTAGGAAGTAGACTATTCGTTTATAAAAGTTTTAGTGTAACAGTAGTCGACTTTAAGTACACAAGTTTTGTTTACTACTAGCTTCTCAAGGCAGACATGCTGGTAAGTGGCTTGATTCTGGTTTCTTTCACAGTTGCCGGGGTAACAGACGTTCATGGTCCTGTTTATCAGGTGACATTTGGCTTTTCATTACTCGTGTGAAGGATGAGGGCCAAAAGATAAGATTTGACATTAAGAGACCGTTCAGACTCGCATGCGGTCGAGAGGCAGACGCCAATCAAAGCAAATATCGTCGGCGGGTACAGCAGACGTTCATTTTTAATACAGAAGTCAAGTCAAGTTAACTTTATTTATATAGCGCTTTTTAAAATATATATTGTTACAATGCAGCTGTTCAGGCAAAACATATAAAGTTATGCAAGTCAAAACTAAAAAAGGTGAAAACACAGAAGACAGACACAGACAGACAGATTCAGACACACAAACACTCCACACAACACGCACCAACACAAGCAGACACACACACACATGCACAGGGGCCATCACCTAGAACCACACACCCAGGATAAGGAGAGAGAAAAACAGGTCAAATATCAGACAGTCTATAAATTCCTATATGCAGTGTTAATTGAATCAAACTTTAAAATTCTAGCAGCCCCCCCACACCAGACAAACAGTACAAAACAGTCTGCAAACGGTGGCGAGGAACGCAAAACTCCATTGGAGGAAAAGAAACCTCAGAGGGAAACCATCAGGCCTGACCAGGGGATTCCAGTCCCCCTCTGGGAAAAACTGCAGCCTCTGCACAAGCTCGACGGTGCTGCACAACAAGGCAAAATAACAACATTTATTTAAGATTATCTTTAATAATCTAATAGCAGCTGAAATTTTTGTGAAAACATGTCAATTCGCCGCGTCCTTCTTTATCCAGCTCTATCATCTCAGCTTTTGTCAGGTCTACATTTACATTTGTTCATTTGGCAGACGCTTTTATCCAAAGCGACGTACAAGTAATTTTTTTACAGTGTCACATTACTGCAGAGCGATCAGGGGTAAGGTGTCTTGCTCAAGGGCCTTTCAGTCATGACCTGCAATAAGCAAGATTTTAAAGTTAATGCGACGCTTTATAGGTAACCACTGCAAGGTTGACTGAACCGGGCTAATATGCTCATACTTTTTTGTACGTGTAAGAACTTGAGCTGCCGCATTTTGGACCAAGATTCTTTGCTGAAGATGAGGTTTTATGGAACATCCATCAATAGTTAAGCAGTATTCTTGGTTGATACGTAAGGCGGTTTTTGGTCCGAGTTCAGTAATTACAAATTGCTACTCATCCACTTTTTTATATCGACTATGCATTCCACTATTCGATGGAATTGCTGTGTTTCATGAGGCTTAAGAGGAAATATAAAGTTGCGTATCATCATCATAACAGTGAAAGCGAACTCTGTGTAGCTTTATTATATCTCCTAGAGGTAGCATGTATAATGAGAAGAGCATGAGCCCTAAGAAGGCGCCCTGTGGTACACCGTACTGGACTTGCGATTTGCGTGACATCTTAGTGTTTATTGCTACATATTGAAAACGGTCACATAAATAAGATCTAAACCCTTTCAAAGCTTTTCCTTTAATGCCGTCTATGTAGGAGCGTGCTGTGGTCAATGGTGTCGAATGCAGCATTAAGATCTAGCAGCACCAATAAGGAGATACAACCTCAGTCAGACGCCAAAAACGGTCAGACACCAAAAGGAAATCGGAAGGAACATAATTGAGTTGAGACAACTTTTTGGATATAGGTCTGTAGTTAATTAGTTCTCCAGGGTCGAGATTGTTTTTTTTACAAAGGGCCTCCTTATATGCTTTAGGCACATGTCCTAATGTCGGAGATGAGTTATTAATCCTAAGAGGAGGATCTATAATTTCTGGGAGCATCTCTTTCAGTAGATTTGTAGGTATAGAGTCTAGCATGCATGTTGTTGATTTAGATGTTAAGTTATAGTTTTTTCTCTAATATCTTGGATTTTTTGTGTATTCGTTCATATATTCATCACTGCTATGCTGATATACAGAGTCAGAAGTCGCTGATGACAAGAAGTGGAAAAGGCACATGTGCCACACAAATCCCTCCAAATAACACCAAACATTTTTACTAGTTACATGCCAATTAAAAAAAGTGTTGGTGCACCTTTAAACCGACATGTCCATATTCTTCAACGTTTACTGTTCTTTGGCAAAAATAAACATCACTTTTGACCAAACATTTCCCAAATACATGACGACGGTTTTGAAGTTCAAACAAATCAGTTTATTTTGACTAAATACAGATGCAAAACAAGTGCATTCACAGACTCCTGTCACTCAAACATCATGGCGAGTTAAATACATCAACAACTGCGTCTGAAATCTGATTGGAAAATGTTGAGGCAGATGTTTTCTCTTGGAGTCTCAGTTGGAAGCATGTTTTTTGTCTCTTCATCTGAGTGTCAAGAGATCAGATGATACAGTAGTTTCTCGTGTTTTTATTTCAGTGTAAAACTAGAATCTGTAGTCAGTGTGATGTGTCTAGAATAAACACTGAAGCAAGACACATGAAGGAAAATAAACCAAAACACAAGCATTCAGTTCAATCTAAATAAGAACATCTCACAAAGAAATGTCAGGTGATTTTCATCCCCAAATCAAAAGAAAAAAAGAAGATAGTCCCTTGACTTCTATAATATTTAAGTGTCACCAATTGGCATTACTGCATACAAATAACACAAATCTGATACCATGAGGTATCTAACAGCTTAACATATTGTTTATATTCAGTTTCTAAATGTATACAGGATCAGACCGGCCGGACGTCACACGAATAATCCAAAACAACATGAACTATTTCATAAGAAAATCATGAACTGGGTCATTCTAGAACACAGGTGTCGTGCCAGTAATCATTTCTTAAAAAGATTGTGACCAAACATCAGATCTGAACACATCGACTGACATCTTCTCCTGATAGTCACAAACCAAACATTTCTGGGTGTAAAACAAATCTGATTTCTCCATCCACTCCTTTCTCTCTCTCGGTCCTTCAGCAGATCTGTCCTTTCCAATCGCTCATCTGATCAGTCTCTCCACCAACAAAATCACTCACTCGTTCATTTCTCTTTTCTGCAGCCTCCCCCTATCCCGACAGTCTCTCTCCGGCTTTCTCGTTCGCTCTCTTAAGAAATCAATGCTCGCTCTCAATTAGAGGTCACAAAACCAGTGCGGCCAGCGTTCCACTTTTCAATTACCAGGAGACTTACACCCCCAGAGCATCACACACACACACACACACACACACTCTCTCTCTCTCTGTGTGTGGATGGGTTATTGGGTCCGGGCCAGCCAATCTTTCTTCACTTAATCAACAACAGTGTGTTTGTGTGTGAATCTCATGTACAGTCACTTCACCCCAAAAGAAAAGAAAGAAATTATATTTTGGTCATTGAAAATGAATTTTGTTTTAGTACCGTGAACATTTGTCCCACTGTGATATCACTTTAATGATGATTAAGCTCCCTTTTTGCCTAAGCTCTCATTACTGTAAAGTCAAAAACAAAACAAATGATTGACATTATATGGTATATTTCTTCATACTCATTTGTGTAGTTAAGTCTACTTTGATTAAACAGATTGTGTTACAATATCTCAAAACAATTTGATTCATTTATTCAAGTTAAATAGGACATGGCTGTGGCTTTATTCAAACACAGATCACACACGCCATACAGAGAGAAAGAGAGAGACATCATGTTGGGCTACTTCACACGTTTAAAACACACAGCGTTCATCACAGCATTGAGCTGCATTTCATGCACCGCAGCGAGAAGGCACGAGATTCTGAAGGCGCTGAGCAGAAAGACGCCGATCGGCATGGAGAACGAGGCACGGGTGAGGGATGATGTGCAGCAGATTATTTTAAAGCAACAGTTCAACTGAATCTTTACATGACACACTAGTCTCATACTTCAGACGAGCATCGCAGCAGAAGTTCATATGTTTGCAGGCTATGTTTGCAGATTTTCATCAGTTTCTCGCACAAGCCTACAGTCATATGAAGTATGTTTTCTCCTAAGGACTGCTTTAATGCTCGGTTTATGAAGGAATGAAACATTCACACCGTTGCAGAAATGATAGTATGTCATACGCGCTTCATGTTTGTGTGAACTGTCCCTTTAAAACCAGCACCACTGCACACGCGTGAATATTAGCACCGTTAGAAAATGATGTTTATTTGTTCCACACTGACTTTAGTTTGATGGAAGGAAGACAAGCGTTGTAGCAAAAGCATGCAGACAGACAAGCGTTGAGGAGGATGATGTTTTCTGTGGAATGTATACCCGGGTATACAAGAGCACACAATCTGGACCTGAACCCGTCACATCAGACGTGAAGTCACTCTTCTGACAGGTCAAGGGTCAGAGTTACTGGTTGGCAAAGAAGGCTTTGGTCTGACCGCAGGTGGGGTTGACACAGAGCGGACAGCGGAGGCTGAGCTGACGAGAACACTGCTCATTAGACTTCAGATGAGACTGAACCAGATCAGCCAGCGCCTGTAAGACAAACAGAGAGATTTATATTCATCAAACAATCCCAGAATGCGTTGCTGTGAGGTCAGCTAAAATATTGAAGAAGCTGTAGTGGTTGATCAGGAACATACATCATACATGTGCATGAAGTACATTACAAACAGTTCTTTGTGTTCTTACCCTGAAAAACAGAGGATTTCCATTCAGAGATTCTGCCCTCCTGATGTTCTCCACACCACACTAAAACACACAATTCATTACATCAAAAACACATCTTGTGCACAATTCATCACTTCACATTATCAGAGATAAACTGCAAACATTTCAATGTGGGAGCTGAACCTGAAAATCGCAAAATCCAATTTAAATCCGAAAAGAAAAAGGATTTAAACAAATAATTCGTAATGAAATGATACGTAAGAGAGCTTGTTAAGACAGAAGCAGCACAGATGGAGAGAATGAGAGAGAAATGTGCTGCTGTCTGCAGGTCAGATCCACGGCCAGCGCAGGGACGACCGATCGATGCGCAGGTGAGAAAGAGAGAGAGGAAACTTCAGACCCTTTAATGCTAGCTGCAGGGCAAACACCCACACACATCATCATCCTCAGAAGTGAAAGTGTGATCGATGGTTCTCAGATATGAGAGGATGGTGAGGTTAAAGGTCAAAGATCTCTCTGCTGCACTGGAGTTCACAACACACACCATTGAGAGTTGAAAAGTTTAACACTTCACACTGTTTGTTTTATGGCCTGCGTGGATTAAATCATTATTTGGATCATGATCACGTAAAAAGACATGAACCAGCCCCTATATTTACTTATAAATATAGATAGATATTTAGTTAAACTGTGGTCAAATTGAAATTCTAAACATAAGAGTACATAACAATATTTATTAGTTTATCAATTTACTATAGTTGTAGAAAGTGATGTCATTACTACAATTTACTACTTTTTCACGAGTGAATGTTGTATTTTTACTATGAAAGATATTTTAATTACGGTCTCAAATAGACATGATCAACATCAAACCCTTTTCTCCAAAGTTTATTTCATATTATTATATTTCATAAATAATATTTTGTGTCATCAAAGATATTATATAAATTACATTTCACCTCTCGGTTACCATCTCTATTTGAAAGACTCAACCGCAGGTTACATATTTTTCTTTTCGCTCACGAAATCCTACCGGACAGCTCAAATTATGAATGATTATTTTAAGCTTACTGGTTCGAATCATGTTACAGAGAGAGACGGTTGTCAACACTATTTTTATTGAGCAAATGCTTAAAACAGCAAAGTTTTTTTAACTAAAGAAAGTTGCACATTGAAGCTTTAAATTAAATAAAGAACTAAAACTCTGATTGATTTACAGGTTTAAATGAGATTTGACCAGGATGGCAGGTTAACTATATTAAATTATACACGGTATTTTGACAAACACACACCTCCTCTCCGAGGATCTGCGAGTACTCGATGTCAAGTTCATGCAGCGTCTCAATGTGGTCGCTGGTGAAGGCGATGGGCACCAGCAGGAGATTCTTCTTCCCACGCTGACACAAACCCTTGATGACATCATCAGTCTGTGGACCCAACCACGCCATCGGCCCCACCTACACGAGACACAAATCACCTCCACATCATCATCATCATCATCATCTCACACACACGCAGTTACAGCACATCACCCCCGGGTTTACCAGCTCAGTTAAGATTCACTTCTGTAATCACAAATTATCTGCGATAATCAAATTTCATTCTGACCTTTGACTGCCAGACGAGTCTGTACGGGTTACAGTGACCCAGCCGATCCATGACCCTCTGAACCGTCGCTCCCACCTCCTGAGGATACGGATCGCCCCTGTTCACCACCTCAACAACAACAGATCTGTTATATTACTGCTGAACATATGATTGTGTTGTGCGTTCGATATGAAGTTGTGTTACTCACAGACATGGGCAGAGAGTGAGCGGAGAACAGGATCACCACATCATTACGCTTCTCCGGAGGAAACTTCTCCAGTTCATTACGAACATGTTCTGCAAAACACTGAAAAAACAAGAAAACAAACACACTTCTGTACATCTGTTTTCATGCTTTTTTAAATGACTAAACAGACTATCGATGGTGACATCACTGCATACAAGAAACCTTGCAAGTGTCAAACTTCAATGTTAACGCTGTTTTCTGCAGAGCCGGTTTATAACTGTGCATATAAACATGTGAAAACTGGTTTGTTTTTAAGCTGATTTTTGATAGTTTATTTTGTGCATGTAAACGCACTCACTGACCCTCAAGTTCGCTTAGATCAGTTTTGCTGTTTGCTTATGGTATGAACATGATATTCATAAAAACACTTCAAGCGTGTTCTCTGCTGGACTCAATATCAGAAGCATTAAAAACTATTTTTAATAGAAGAAATTATTAATAATATATTTTAAGAGGGTACATTTGATTAAACAAACTAAACGCCATGCTAGTTTTGTTGTTTTTGTACTTGAAAACTGAATCAAAATCCCAGGAGAAATGTTGGCTCTGGATTTGTATTTTATGGGCTGTGATTCTGCAGTTCTGAACTAGATTAGGTCACAGCTGTGAACTACAGAACTAAAGTCATGAGAATCGATGAAAAACTGTATAAATCTGTGAAGTGTCCACATTCAGAGACTAGAGTACAGTCCACGGGTTACCTCGATCAGAAGGGGGTGTGTCGGCCACCTGTCAATCACACTCCAGCGCATCTTCGGCCTGTCGCCACGGTTACTGTAGTATCTGTAGATGGCATTCAGACTGCTGCCTACACACACACACACACGCACACACAAAATGTCTCTGTATTACTGACTATATCAATCTATCAATTAGTGAGTCTCAATTCTTAAGGCTAATTCAAGTAAACGTTGTATCTAGTAGTGTTTAGATATGCTGTGTGTACCGGTTGTGGAGCAGCTGTATTGTGGATACTGTGTGAAGGCGACGGCTCGCTCTACTCCATCTTTCTCCATCTGTTCTACAGCATCTTCAGTCAGAGGTTGAACGTACCGGAAACCAATGTAGAACTTATGAGGAGCTACACAAACACAGATTCATTACACATCATTCATTAACATATTAGTGTTCATTCATATCTCATCACGTTTATTACTTTATAACACTAAATAACACGGTATACTTTTGAGTATAGTTCTTCATCTCTCTCACTCGGGTGTTCAGGGTTACAGAGAGAGAGAGAGAGAGAGATTATTCAGCCAGTTTAAACACAGCATGTTTCTGTCAAACTCATACAGGAGTTGACACCGGTCCAGTGTCCTGCGCGTTGTGTTATCTGTGGTGTGTGTGTGTGTGTGAATCATGGGTGTGAGAGACACTCCTCTGGGTTTAATCTATCACACAAACACACCCGAGGGCTTTTCTCTGTGTGTGTTTTTATCAGCGGTCAACAGAATCATCCTGTTGCGGTTTACAATGACAGTTAGTCAGATAAGCACAAACACTCACCGCTTTCTGGACACATCTCGTCTAAAAGTTTCACCATCCCTTCCCCCTGCATGGTGGTCCAGGCCTTGATAGGAGACCCTCCTCCGATCTTACTGTATTGCTCTTGGATCTTCGGGGTGCGGCGTTTGGCTATGAACGGGCCCAGTTTACTATAACAGATGGAAGATTTGTAAAGTTATGAAAGTGGAGTTTTTTCCACAGCTTTAAAGTACTTTAATGCGAGTAAAACATATTCTTAACGAAAGATTAGAAAGACTAAGTTTCTTTAACATGAATTGAGTATATCATGCACATCGAGACCAGACGTCTGTATTAGCAGTAAATATGGTTGAATCTGATGGCATGTTAAGTCATAACTGTAAAGAATTAAACTTCTGTAGTTGGATAGAACTCATTTGTGTTAATACTTTAAAGTTAAGTTGTTTTTACTTTTGTACAGGAAGTTTCATGAGGTCAGTGTCCATGAAAAGTCGTAAGAGAAAATCATGAACGTCTTCGAGTTTCTCTGGGCCGCCCATATTCAACATCAGAATCCCTGTTTTTGGTTTCCTGCCAATTAAATAGACAAACATTTTTATGTTTTAGAGTTTTAACATAATATTTCAATCAGGCAGTAACAGAGTAACAATTGACTTTCTGAATATCCCTTAAAAAAAAATGAAGCAAGGTTTTAATAAAAAGTGTAGTTACCATGTCTGCATCTGCTAAATACATTAATGTTTGACAACTTTTGGTTCATTGGTATAACCGTTCAAATTATTCATTTTTAGGGGACATTTCTAGTTTTATCACAAATAGGTCACTTTCTAATTAAACCAACGAGACATCTGAACAGGACAAAGAGCCGATGGCAAGACGACAGTGAGTTATTTCACAGCCTCTTCTTGATCTTTATTTGGTTGACGGGTCTAAAAGGAATAAAAAAATGAGCTTTTAAATGGTGTTGCTGGTTCTAATTTTGTTCATTTGACCTGTGCAGATTTCCCAGTGTGATCGCATGATTTCCCTGCAGGACAGAGAGAGAGAGAGAGAGAGAGAGAGAGAGACTGATCTCAGACCTGTTCTCCTGAGTCTCTGGAGTGGGTGAACTGGCAAACGCAGCTGCTGCGGCTGTCGACTGTTGTCTGGGAAACAGGCTCATGCACAAACCCGATGGGCTGCGTCTGACCACTGCAGAAACAAACACATGTGATCGATCCTTTAACACACATGGAACAGTTAAACATTAAGTCTAATGCGCATTAAAACTGATTTACATTTACATTTAGCAGACGCTTTTATTCAAAGCGATTTACATTACAGTATCTGGAATCCCATGAGATCCAACCCACAACCTGCGTTGTTAACACAATGCTCTTACCACTGAACTACAGGAAAGAAATATACAAAAAACTCAAATCTGTGGAGGATTACATTCCTCAAAGAATTAAAAAAGATTTGAGACTTTACATGATAATCGTGTTCAGAATAAATGAACCACCTAAAGTACACAACCATAAAAGAATAAGCACATTTTTTCAGAATACCGTAGTACACAATGACCCTCCTTTAGTAAATACTATCATAATCAAGATGAAAAAATATTATATTATAGTATTTAAATGATTCTTCAGTTATGATTGTGATTATTAAATTATGATTATTTAAGAATGTTCCTCTTCCTCCTTAAAAGTAGTGGAATTTTTTCAATATATTATAATGACAAAAACATAATCTGAATCATAACGAACTTTCCATCCATTGTAAATGCATAAAAATAATATCAAACACTTAATAAAATATGTATTTTTTTACATTTGTCATGTAACACAATATGGCTGCAGTAGCCTCAAGTGATGTATAAAGTACCATAAAGACATTCTTGAGTAAAAGTACAAATATATTGCCAGAAAATGACTTTGGCGGAAGTAAGAGTGGCCTTTTAGAATATGACTTAAAGTATCAGATAAATATTGTACTTAAGTATCAAAAGTACTTTATCTAGGAAATCTATGGAAGTGTTTACAGTAAAGTTGAAGCAAACGTTGTTAAAAAAATTATTTTCTTTAGCATAAAGTTAAAAATGATGCTTACATAGATATTTACAACTTTGAAAAAGCTCTGTCTCAAGCTCGGTGCTTTAATCTGGATCTACATTGCTAAACTATCAAAATACAAGTTCAGAAAGCACATCTTTATTAAAGGATTATTCCCTCCCCTTACTTCTTTCTTTCCCTCACATTAACATCTGTGTCATATGATCATTTAATGAAACTCAATGTGCTGTTTCTCTTTAATAGAGCTGTCTTCTCTTCTGTTTCCATGCTTTTATTTTGTAGTAACGAAAGAGAAGAGAAAACTATACATTTTGTTCAGGAAATGTAGTGGAATGAAAGTAAAAGTCAGCAAAAATGTAAAGACTGAAGAGCATAAATATAAAGACTCAATTTAAGTTCATATCTGTTCTCCCGAAAGTACTTTACTTGAGTCTTTTTAATTTTCTACATTACAACACAGCGCGAGAGCGTCACTCGGCCGCATGGCGTCGCTGTTGGCGCAAGTTACGCAAGTTGTAAAAGCATGCGTTGTGTAACATGACGTATAACTTTATCTCCTGCTTTTTGTTGACGATTCGTGAATTTAAACATCACGCATAACGTGTCGCTAATCACACATGAACGCGGAAATGAAAACGCGCGCTTTGTGCGTAAAACTGCCGTAAGAAAACACGGAGACATTTTAACCTTCACAATGATTGTTCATGTCATTCCAGCCGTCATGCTGTTAATTCTGCAGGATTAGTCGCGTAAACGATTAACGTTATATAATCATTTGAGTGAACGCATGTCTTGTGTGTATTTGGAGTGATAAAAGCACTTACGCTGCACGAGCCGGCACGCGCTACCCAGAACTGCCATTTTTCCCAGCTGTGAGGAAATTTCTCTTTCAATTGAAACACAGTCAGAAACAGTCAAGCTGCAGAATTAAAGATGTTATTTGTCTCCTGTGGTTCTCTTAAACGCTCAAATTCCGATATAGAACTGTTGGTTACCAGTGTCACTGTTTTCAATGCGTGATGACGTCTCATTGCTCCGCCCGACGACACGCCCTTTAGCACGCCAGGAGACGAGGACGTGTGACGTCGGAGCTTAGCGGTCCAATGAAAAGCGCTCTGTTTGTCAGATCCGCATGGAATAAAAAACCGTAGAAACATTTTAATTTATAAAATAATAAAATTATTAACTAGATTGTTTATTTGACCAATAATGTCACATTTACACATAAACGTTTATTACATATGTAATTGTGTTGTATGTAAAACGCTAAATATCCTGTATTCTATCCGCAGGTGAAAGCTAATTTCTTCTTAAATTTGATTTTGATTTATTTTAAATGAATTAATCCCTAATAAAAGTGTGTTCGTTGAGTTTTAAAGAAGCGAGTGTTTTTAACAGCAACTTCAGGTTGTAACAGGTTCTGCTGGAAGCGGTACAATATAACCTGTTTATTTACTTTACTAAACACGATTTCTTAACAAAGTCACGTCACTTTTCTTATCACAGCCATTTAATAAATGAGTAAAATCTTAACTAGCCAACATCACTTTAAAATGCTTTACTTTCTACCAGAGTGTAGAGATGTGCACAATAAGACTCGCTGTAATAAAAACAACAAAAGTCAAAAACATGAGCTTTCATCATCTCTTTATTTATAATGCCACAGACGAATATAACAGTGGTACAACGCAGGTCAGCATTCAAACCATACTGTGATGAAATCTTGATGACATAAATATGGTCTCTCCTCTAAACATGAAAGTACACCAGCATTTTAATTTTAGCTTGTTGGTCTCATGGACGTGTGTGTTTGTGTGTGGCGATCATGGTCTGCAGCGCTGAATGAAACGAGGGTACAGACAAACGTCACGGATGTGATGACGGTTCAGCAGCCAGGTGAGAAAGCGTTCCAGACCCAAACCATAACCTCCATGAGGACACGTGCCGTACTTCCTCTGTAACACACACACACGGGTTACATGCTTACACACCTCAAATGTTTTCAAAATGAAAAACACTTACCGGTACACTACATTGACAATAGTCTATAATATTTGATTTTAATGCAGTGAAAGGGTTATATCTGTCTGTTACCTGGTCAGTGTACCAGTAGTAAGGTGTGGGGTCAATTTTCTCTCTCGTATACCCCTCCAAAAGCTCCTCAGCGTCCCAGATACGCATAGAGCCTCCCACAATCTCCCCCACGTTTGGCATTAGCACATCCACCTGTCACCAACACAAACATATCAACACATTTCAAAACGTTACGATGCTTTTATTCATCTGTATATTAACTTATGTTTATTTTGAATATTTAATTCAGGTTTATATTCTTTGATCGCTAGACTGTTCACAAGTGGATGCCCGCTGGATTGTGTAATATTAGAAGAGCAGGTCTGATTCTGACCGACTCAGTGAGACGTCGGTCATCGGCGCAGCGCTGCATGTAGAATGATTTGATCTCCGCCGGGAAACGACACAGCAGGATGGTCTCATTAATGGAGTCAGTCATGAGTCTCTCTGGGGCTTCTGGGATATCCTGCCACAATGTAACAACAAAAGGGTTATTTAAAGGCTACAATAAATATGTGCCATTGCTAAAGGAAAATAATTTCGACGCTGAACAAGGAGTGGAAATTCCATTTAAGACTCAAAAGTATTGATGACAATTAATCAAACCAACATCAAACCAGAGGAATCAACACAACACAAACCTCTCCGAACTCGTAATACGTCCCGTCGTCTTTTTTCACATCATGTTCTCTGAGCCAATCGATGGCTTCAGTGTAGTTCATCCTCTTGAACGGCCTTTTGGGAGGTTTGAAGTCCTGCACGAGAAACATTTTTACAAACGTTAAAACTATCTTACAGGTTCTTCACTTACACAGATAAGTTGGATGATGCATTGAGGTCGTACAGGGTTCAGGTCGTAGAGCAGAGGCGCTGCGGGAGACTTCAAGACCCGGTCCACGACATCACACACCAGATCCTCCAACCTGTTCAGAAGATCCTCGAAGGTCATAAAGGGACACTCGGCTTCGATGTGGGTGTACCTGAGGACAAACCAAACACACACATTTCTTCATTCAGCAGATCAATTCATCTGAAGCAACTCTTATTCCGTGATCTGTGAACGAACGGTTCATGATAAAGACAGCGTGTTAGATGTCACTGGACTCACTCAGACAGATGTCTGCGCGTGCGCGACTGCTCGGCACGGTATGACTGCGCGATGCAGAAGGTGTCACCCAACGCAGGGATGCAGGTCTCCAGATAGAGCTGCGACGACTGCGTCAAATACGCATCCTCACCAAAGTAGTTCAGACCGAAGAGAGTGGAGCCGCCCTCCACCTGCGTCTGCACAAGTGTGGGCGGAGTTATCTGAACATAAAATTACACAAAGGAAGTCACAAACAGGCCTCCGCCACACAAGCTAATGATATTATTGTGGCGAAAACATAATAATGTTGAATAAGGTGTAAATAAAACACCAAAGCCATACTAGACCATTTTTAGATCATTGGCCAAGTAACCTGCTAGTCAAATAAAACAAAAGGTTGGCTCAGAATCTCCAAGCTTATCAGTAAATGTTTTGTTAAATAAAATGTCATAAGTGTTGCATGTGTCACATAAGCACAGTGACCTCATAATATCCCCTGCTGAAGAAATGCTCCCTAAAGCAGTGGGTGACGGTGGATCGGACTTTGAGGATTTTGGAGACGCTTTCTCCACGGATCATCATGTGTCTGTTGTTGAGCTGCACGTCGACGTCAGACTCTTCGTTCAGCAGATTATCAGCGCCCCCTGCTGGAGCCAAACCCAGCAGCTCCCAGAAATCACAGAGCAGCTCATGACCGCCCGGAGCCTGACGAAAACAGAAAACGACAGAAAAACAAGGTGGGTGTCAGAATAATTGATAGGAAAGACATCTTAGGAATCAAAGAGCTTTCTTTTAGAAATAAAGATCACCAATGAATAACTGGAGTGAATTCTCACCTGTTTGCCTTCAGGAACGGGTTTCAGTGTTCCATACAGAGCGACGGTGCTCTCCGTCGACAAAACCAGTCCATTATAACACTGACACTACACAAGACACAGAGACGTCCATTCAGCATCACACACTCATTTCTCATTTATATATACTGTATACAATTGAATGTCACTTAAAGGGACACATCATATAAAAATAATAAAATTCTGTCATCATCTACTCACCTTGGATTTGTTCCAAATGTGTATAAATGTCTTTGTTCTTCTGATGAACACAGATAAAGATATTGGGAAGAATGCTTATAACCAGACAGATTTTGCCAAATAAATGTTTTAACAAAGAAATTTATACAGATTTGGAAAAACTCCAAGGTGAGGAAATGATGACAGAATTTTCCTTTTTGCGTGAACTAACCCTTTAACATTTCAAACAGAAATGTAAATGACATCATTTATCCCACATTTAAGCACCCCACCCCCAGTAGTGTTCACATTACATTAAAAAGAAGAAACTCAAGTAAAGAAGAAAGATAATTTCAACTGTTATTAATTGAATTCCTGTTATTAATGTCACAATGCAAAACACACACACACACACACACACACACACACACACACACACACACACACACACACACACAGTACCAGTTTATCAGTGAGAACACACTGCAGGAATCCAGTTCCATCGCGCAGAACAATAAACAGAAGGTTCTTTCCTGGAAAAAACCAAACAAAAACAATCATGTGAGAACTACCACACACTTTGAGTGTAAGAGCACTGACCTGTCTGACGACATTTAATGATCTGATTTCAAACACACGATTCTGATTGGTCGTTCTGCTGTCACAATGTTTCTGTACAATAATAATTCAACTATAACTGACCATCACTGTCACAAGTGAACGGTTCCAATAAAGCTGTGACAGTTTTGTTCCCGTCGCTTGGGTTAGCGAAACAATGATCTCACCTTGCCTTCGTATGCGATGGACCCAGCCAAACACCTTCACCCTCTGCTCTCTGAGCGGCTCCAGTTTATAGATCTTCACCTGAAGATGAAAACCCTGATGGTGTGATCTCTTCAGACAACTATGACATTTTATATTCTTAGCAAAAACAAATGAGAACGGATGTGATCTGTTGTGATGTACAGTACAGTGACACTCACAGTTTTGGGTTCGGGAAGGCTGGGGTCGTTCTCGAGGATGATCTTCACAGCTTCTTCCAGATTCTTCTCCCTGCGCTCAGCGTCTTCAGCCTGTCAATGGTAAGATCAGACGCCAGATGACACATACAGCGTGATGGTCTGTACAGTGAAACAGAAAACTAAGACATACCTCCTTCTTTTCTTTAGCATCACTCTTCATCTGCTCTCGCTGAAAGAGCTTCTTTGCATTTTTCATCTGAGTCTTCGAGATCACCGCCCAACGCTTACAACACAAAGGTACACACAGTAAAGGATTATTGAAATGTTACTACGATCATAGTTATTACTCTCATTTTTGCAAGAATATAATTACAATTGTGCCTAAACTTACACGGTTTTTAATACTACCACATTTTTAATAGGGTTTGTTAAGTTTAAATGCGATGCACTGCTAAACACTACACACCTCTCCTTCCTTCTGTGAGTCCACATAGATGGTGGGAAACGGTTCTTTTCCAGCAAACATCAGTGCCTGAACATAATGTTTACAAAGTATAACATAAGAATGAGATGAAACGTATTAAACATGAATAAATAATAAACCATGTTTTTGAAAACACAAAAGTTGTTTGACCTTCAGTGGCGCTTTGAAGGGCTTCTGCTCTGATCCATCTCCATCCACATCACTGCCCTGTTTATCAGACACGTACAGCTCTCCTACAACACAAACAACAACTAAATTCAACCAGCTGTCTTTTCACTACAAACAGAATGGACAGGTCAATAAATTCATTTTCATACTAATATATGACATGTTAAAGACTAAAATGCAGTGCAAGTCGCTGTGAATAGATGTAAATGAATCATGATTATAGAAATCATATCTTAATCTGTCACATATGATAAATCATGTGTGTGCCAAAAGGCCATTGCCTGTGTTTCCGGTCAAACCAGAATAAAAATACTTGTGCAGTCAGTGTTTGTAGAATATACTAATGTATAATATATTACTGACCTACTAAAGAAGTTGTACAGTGAAGTGTACTGCAGGTTATATGAAAACATCATGAATCTGACACAACCCATATGAATACAGTATTAGTAAAGTGGAGTGTACAATATGTTATACGATGTATAAGATGTATATCATATACGTGTAGTATGAAGTATAGAAACGTCTACTGCTATTTATGAAAACAGTATTTATAGTAAGGTATAAAGCATTAGAAAAGTGTATTGATTTTATTATAACAGTATCGGTATAGAGGAGTGCAGGTGTTATATGAACACAACATCTTACAGTAACGTGTTATATATTAATACAGCATTCGTCTAGTATATCGAGTCCCATATAAATACAGTTTTACTATAGTGGAGTGTATAGTGTTCTGTATGAATGCAGTTTTATAGTGTACAATATAAACAAACATTTTTGGCCTAAAATCAAAATGTCAATTATTTGAACATTTTCTCTCGATTGCGATTATTGAACGAATATTTTGTTTTTGTTTATTTTTTGCCCTCTTAGATCACTGACAAGGTTTGTAGTGTAAATATGCCCACGTTAATGTGGGGTATTATTATAATGAAACATTTCTTATCTCTTAATTTAGGTAACCAAAGAAAATACCAAGTATTTATGAACATTTAGAATAATAGACAATTCAATTCAATGTTGTTATTTAATGTATACATTTAGAATTAAGGTTGTGTGTGTGTGTGTGTGTGTGTGTGTGTGTGTGGGTGTGTGTGTGGGTGTGTGTGTGTGTGGGTGTGTGTGTGGGTGTGTGTGTGTGATCTTTTGCTCTGATAAGAATAAGTGAGGTATAGCCGCACGCGCCACATGGATATTAAAGGGAAAGTAATCGACTAATTCGATTAATCGCCCGGCCTGTTGCGTGTAGTGACGTTAAGTCAAGTGACGTAAAGTCAACTTTATTTCAATGTCATTGTTACAAAGCAGCTGTACAAGAAAGTAAGTGATAACGGAAGCGGGTGAATCTGACGCAACTCTCTGCAGATATTGAGGCATCACCAGCATCATGAACGATTAAACTCACGGATCGACATCTGAGCGACGCCCTCGTCCGCCATATGCCCGCTGTAGAGTAGAGATGAGCCGCTGTAGAGTTGAGATGAGCCGCTTCAGTTCGGTTTGGCTGTTCAGAGCTCAGTATTGACAAACTCAATCTCTTCTTCTACACACGAACACGAGCTACTGCAGATGCACGAGCCGGTCAGCGTTGTCGCTTCTGCTGCTGATTGGCCTGTTGGCGGGGAAAGTTTTTTTTACATAAGCTGATTGGCCAATATGCAGGTAAAGGGCGGGACTTTTAACAAGACTGTTTGCGATTGGTTGTTTTGTCCGTCGATCAGTAAAAACAGGTTTCTGCTTTTATTCTCGCTTTAAGTGCATTTTAAATTTTCATATTTATTTGGCAGACAGACACTTTTATCTGAAGCGACTTACAAGAAGTTTTCAACACGTTAAACAGTACTGATAGTTAACAGGGCCATGTTACGAGGAGGATTAAGCTGAAGTAAACACTTTACATCATGAAATTACAACATTTAAACATTTTAAGGCATAAAGCATGGACAAGTAGCTACTGTCGTGCCCTAACATCTAAAACACATTTTATGTTAAGAAATCATTCATTTGTAGATATATATTTGTATATAGGTAGGCCCAGAGCCGTTGAAAAACAGAGTTGCGACAATCGCATATACGTCCGTTGGAAGAATGGAATAGCGGAAAGTGAAATCGACCTTTTATTCAGACATGATGACACATGATGTGACCTCTGTATTAAACCCATCCAGTGAGCAGTGGGCAGCTATCACGTGGTTAGGTACCTTGCTCAAGGGTACTTTAGTGACTTCCTGCTGGCCCTGAGAATCGATCCGGCGACCTCCTGGTTGCGAGTCCGACTCTCTAAGCACCAGGCCAAAACTGCCCTAAAATATAGATGGGGTAGTAACTTTTTGTATAAAGATGTTTTTGAAACAAAATATTATTTTCCTAAATAAAAATGGCTTTATGTGTGTAAGTGTCTTGTTCATCTTTCAGCGTTCTTTGTGGTGCATGTACTTTCAATTATTGATAATTTATTGATAAATTACTTAACATCATGTGACATTTGTATGTACTAATGATCATAAAAGCATAAGAAACAGATGAATGCATGCATACTGTTAATGAATTGCACATTATACCTACTCCCTAGTCAAATGAATCACACAAAACTGATTAATACTGTCAATACATTTAATTAACATAGTAATCAGTGCACATATTGTGTTGCTATTTAGTGAAATTTGTTGCAAATAAAGCTGCTGCCACTGTCCCACCCGCTTAAATCCATTAAAACAGACTGACAGTTTGGAACTATTGAGAGCTCCATAAACCACGTGACCACGCGGCGACGAGATTAAAGTGTGTCGCAACTCTTCTTTTAAGAGGCTCAGTGTAGGCCTACTCCTTAAATATTAATGTAAATATCAATATATGAGGCACAAATGAAAACACAAAGAAAGTTTATTAAAAAACATTTTAATTTCTACATGTATAATTAAATTGCCAACAAATCTTTGTGACGATGCAAAAATATCTATTATAAATTATTATAAAATATTTGAAAGTACATACATAAACCATAGCCTATGGGTGCATATGTTTTAAACCTCTGCATTACTGAAATTTACTATCACATCTCTGTCTGTAATTTCTCCATCACGTTCTATCTTAACCATCTCAAACTCGTCTTCATTGACCTGTGGCTTTGCTTTAGCCCCGAAACATTTCTGGAAGAGCTGTAATTTGGCAAAGAAAAGAAAAAAAAACGTGTTACATTAGTCACTAATGAATAAGCCACTCAAGATTTGATAGTCTTACTGTAGAGCAGCAGTCCAGGTGCAAGAGTCCATACAGCAGGACAAGACAACAAAGCGGTGTTTGCATGTAGACTGTGGTTTTGACAAGCACTACAAAATCATGAGGAGTCTGATCCAAGTGCTGGACAGAACAACACATAACATTTCATTTAATACTTTCATGTTAGTCAACAAAGTAATCTCAGCTACAATAAAGAAAAGATAAAAAGCTTGTCTCTGCCTCCCGTAACCCTGCACAAGACGAGGTGCTTTGCAGGATAGATGGATGTTCAAAGACAATACTCTGTTTCTTTTTGTTTTCTGTAACGTATGTTTTTAAAAACAACTTAAATATTCTAGTTAAACCAAGGCCTAGTACTGGTGTAAACTATTCCCTGTCCGGGAAGCCGCCCCTAAGTGTTTTTAAATCTCTTTAAAAATTTTTAGTGTTTGTTTTTATGTGATTATCAGTAATTGAGCAAATATGCTGAGGCATTCTGTATTTTAATGTATTTTTTTATGTTATACTCATTTTACATCTAAATGTATTGATTGTATTAAGGTGCGATTTTCAAAGGTACTAACATTACAGAAAAATATTATTGTTATATTATTAAGTCAAGGGAAAATGTCCTATTTGCATATACTTGTTTCATCGCCTTTCATGTGACCAGGCCTTACATTAGGTTTATTTGATATCTATCTGGACCTGTGATAACCTGCTCTTGTTGTCCAATGGTGTTGAGCAGATCAAGCAGAGAATTCAACTGTTTCTTCTTTAAGGACCTCGAGGTCATCACATCAAGTCTCCGCTCTTGGGCTTCTTTATCCGTCACATACATAAAGGATTAATACAAAAAACATGAAACTTCAAATCAGAATGTAATTCGTCATTAATGCAGATACTAAGCCATAGGAATCAGACAACACGTGACATAACAAACCTTCGTCAGCAGGTGCTGCTGTTACCTGTAGCATCACCAACCACATCAGCAATGAAACCACGCAGATTTTGCTTCTGGCCATGTGTCTATCTGAAACACGACCATGTAATAAAGAGCTCATTTTAGTTTGACATTTTAGTTTTACAAGTCTGACCGTCACCGTGGTAACGAGGCTGTGCGCGTGCGCATACGCCCCCGGACTCTCGCAAAAATGCTTTTGTTTTTATTTCTGCTTATTATTGATTTATAGCATTAATGGAATATGCTAAACTACTGTTATAATTTATGCATAAATGAATACAAAATAATGAATTGTGAAGTTGTTAAGCTACATACATACTGTAATATTTACTTGTATTATTTATGATATGACATTATCCTGTAAATGTTGATGTTGTTGTTTTTCGTTAATAGACAAATGCAAATAAATGAAATCAATCAAAGCGTCACATTTCACGCCTGCAAAAAGCATGACACTCCATTTTTTCAACTCGGTTACTGTGGTAACTGTGCTTTGCGACACTTCACGACCGCGTCCGTCAAGCCCCTCCCCTCGCCTGTCTTTCCCGTCTGTGATTGGTCATACCGCTCGCCTTCGTCATCGCTACACAGGAAGTGTGAGCCGTCGGGCATTGCGGAGCCGCTTAGTGTTTCTGCTCGATCTGATTGTTTCGAAGCGAAAACAGCGCTGATCGGTGATCGGTTATCTGCGTGTTTGAGTCATGGTCGGGGTGAAGGTGATCGGGACGGACTCGGAGTTCCAGGCGGAGCTGAGCGGCGCGGGATCCAGGCTGGCCGTGGTGAAGTTCACCATGAGCGGGTGAGTAACGTTAAGCGTGTTTGAGGCCCCTGCCGCTGAACCGAACCCAACCAACCAACCAACGCAAACCCACAGTTTAACCCAATACAGAGAGATTAAACCGGTTCTGATCGACACGTATATAAACGCTAAACGCATCCGAACCGGCGAGATGTGATCGAGCAGAACCGACACAGCATGACGTAGCAAAACACACGCACGCGCACGCACACTTCCTCTCTTTCTATTGACACGACCATATTAAAATCACATCTAAATCAAAGTAATGTGTTGTTACCATAACAATAAACTGGCATGTTTTTGGATGCTGCTAGTAAGACCAGTACTATAATGTTGTGCTATGGTACTTACATGAGTGTATCTGTTACATATCAGCTTCCACACTGTTTCAGATCAGTGGAAATATTGAATATCAGCTTTATGAAGCAAGTCCTCGTTTACATTTAGACAGTCGGTGGACGTTTTTCAGTATTTGAGATACAGAAGTTTTCAAAAATGTCATTTCTGCAGGACCTGATCATTAATGTCTTTGTTCAGGTGTCGTCCTTGTGTCAGAATAGCTCCAGCATTCAACATGTTGAGCAACAAATATCCTCAGGTGGTGTTCCTCGAAGTGGACGTCCACGTGTGTCAGGTGAGACCACTGAAGAAATGCATATGTCATCGTGATCTGGGCTCCTGACTGCATTTAAAGACTACTTTCTGTTTCCTAGGCAACAGCTACAGCCAATAATATCTCGGCGACACCGACGTTCCTGTTTTTCCGGAACAAAGTACGCGTGGACCAGTATCAGGGCGCAGACGCTTCAGGTCTAGAAGAGAAAATCAAACAGCATGTGGAGAATGATCCCGGGAGCAACGAGGACTCGGATGTTCCTAAAGGCTATGTGAGGACGCCGCGTCTTTTCATCATTTACACTAAAGGCCATTGCGCTGAAATGTCCGCAGGTTAAAAAATAAATACGACCTCACGTTGTGTCAATCACATTTACACACTGCCTCCGATATTTCGGCCGTCGGAAAAAAATATTAGGACTGGCTTAGATTTTCTGCGTTTTTCGCATCCATAGCAAGCATTTTGAGAGGCGTTGTGACAATTCAGAGACACCGTCAAATACGAAAATTTCGGACTATATGTGCAAAGACCTTTACTGTTACACCTGATTTATCTACATGCTGCAGTTTTAGTCTTTTCGTATTTTAAAATGTTTTGTGGGTAAATTTTGGTTATTGATACTTTATAAATAATTTGGATGTGTTGAAAATGAAAAATGTGAGCTTTGTGTTCCCGTGACGTAAGATGTGCTTTTTGTGTGTGAATGTAATTCATGTGTTGTGTGTCTTCAGATGGACCTGATGCCGTTTGTGTATAAAGCCGGCTGTGAATGTCTGAACGAGAGTGATGACTGTGGCTTTGAAAACTGCCTCATCAAGGATTCATCTTACCTGGAGTCCGACTGTGATGAGCAGGTGAGAATCATTCAGACTTTTCACTGCTTCTTGGTTTATTGTTGAACCGGCTACTTGACCGCGACCCTCCTGAGACATCACTAGTTAACCTTTACTCCTAGAATACAGAAGTAAACATGTGAAAAAATCAGTTGAAAGAAAATATGATCTGGTGTTTCATTTTCCTCTGTGTTTGCAGCTTTTGATCACAATGGCCTTCAGTCAGCCCGTGAAGCTCTTCTCCATGAAACTGCAGTGTGCGGAGTTCGGTGAGACGCTCTTCTGTCTGTCTGTCTGTTTATATCTGCTGCATGTTTGTCGGAAATCCATTTCATGCTGTGTTTTTCCGTCTCGTTCTGTTCTCAGCTCAAGCTCCAAAGAGTTTGAAGATCTTCATCAATCTTCCTCGTTCGCTGGGTTTTGATGACGCAGAGAGAAGTGAAGCGACGCAGGCGCTGGATCTGTCTGAGGAAGACTACAAAGATGATGGACTGATTCCGCTCCGATACGTCAAGTTTCAGAACGTCAACAGTGCCACTGTGAGTGACATTACACGCTTACACTGGACTGTTTGTAGTTACTACTTGTTTGGTGTCCAGACTTTCTGCACATCTTTTTGTGCAAAATTTCCCCCCAGGTGTTATTTCGGTTATGTTCACAAACACAGTAGCTGGAACTTAAAGGGGAAGTTCCCCCACAATCAACTTTGTGATTTCTTTTTTACGTTAAACATGTTTAGAGATCTTCTGGCGTCTTCCGAGCACAAATGAAGATATTTAGGTGACATCCCGGAGATTTTTCGCCTCCTCATAGACATCATGATGTCAGTTATTGTCAAGGTCCAGAAAAGTATTAAAGACATGTGACATCGGTCCATCCATAGTGGATCAGTTGAATTGTTTTGAAGTGGCGAGAATGCTTTATGTGCGAAAAACAAACCAAAATACAGACTTCAATGGATATATTCTCAGCCCCAATACGCATGTGCTCTCGTTCAAGAAGACGACGAAGTACTCTCGAGAAAATATCCATAAATTTGGATTAAATGGTTCCTCAAATATACACTAATATAATCCTTGTGAAATGAAGATTCTTGAGCTGTTCACCTTCACATTATTTGCAGATATTTATCAAGGCAAACCAAGGGGACGAGGAGACAACAAAAATCAACTATTTGACGTTTATCGGAACCCCTGTCCAGGCAACAAACATGAACGACTTCAAACGGGTGAGGTCTTCGCCCAATCACAGTGTGCTATTTAGACCCAACAGATCACTTCATCTTGTGTTTTCCTGTCTTCATGTGTTCATTATGGTGTCGCGCAAGTGGTCCAGTGGACTGTGTGTGCCGACATGTTGTGCTGCAACACCTCCGGCGACCCGAGTTTCAAATACATAGCGTAGTTTCTCATATGTGTGTTTGCGTGTGTGTTAAAGGTTGTGGGTAAGAAGGGAGAGAGTCACTGAAGAGGAAAAGACGACACAACATATTGCTGCGATCTCTCCACGGACGTCTCTCTCGGCCAACATGACTGGGCAGAGTCCACACACACACTGCCGGGTGCTGGAAGCATCCCTCAGCTCACCATCAGAGGAGGAGAGAGAGAGAGAGAGACAGCTTTGTCTCAATAAGGCTCCATGAATCTGAAATAATTTTTATCTGAAGTCCTGAAAATGTTTCTGTAAATAAAGTCGACCCTTTTTCAAAGGCATATGGCTGTGACTGGTTTTGTTCATTGGAGAGTTTTATAGTTGAATGTGTTTCGAACAGCTCTTCATCTCAAGCCTTAAATCTTACAGTAAATGTTTGGCATGATTGCTAATTGCACTTCTGGTTAGACCTAAACTACATTTCGTTACACTGTACTTGTATATGTGTAATGACAATAAAGTTGAATCTAATCTAATGATGCAGGTGTGTAAGGGAGCTGTGCTGATGTTCCTCATCTGACCGCTGGGGGGCAGCAGACGCCGCGTTATGAGCGCGTGTCCCGCATCTCATCTTATAAAACCATCGAAATGAAGATTCATCCTTAAATCCCTTCAAAACGACCGCGTTTGTCTGTTGCAATTTTATCAACATCTTTTCGATGTGAAATAATAATACAAGGTAGAAAATAACGTTAGAATGTGCTTGTTTATTTTAATGATATAAAAACGTGTGTTCAAGAAGAGGAGAATTAAAAACGCGCTTAAAATGTAAACGTTAAATGTAACCGTAATTAAAAAAGGAGATGAATTAAAATATTTTTTGTATTAACACATATTTTGAATGTGTGTTTCTGTTTCATTTCCATTCATTTAAAAAAGTCTCTTATCAGAGTGAATCACGTATTATTTTCCCAGGGAAATGTTAACACCTATTTTTGATAACAATTATAATAAAAATATCGATCGTTATTTAAATCTATTCAATCCGGTTCTTGTGAAATTCGGCGCGGTCGATGGGAGTAAAGTAGAAACTCGCATTTAAAATAATTAGCTTTAAATGCGCTTCCTATAAAATAATTATCAAAAATAATTTGAATTACAATTCATTTTAAATAAATTCTCAGGTGCTCCTTTACGTTCTACCAATCACATAAATGACAGATCATCATATAGAATTCGTTTTTATGTGGAGCATTACATTATTATATTCGACCGAAACCGACTTATATTGATATATTGATATATTCGAAAAAAATGTACCGCAGCCAAACATTATTTAAACCAGAAAGAAACGCATTTCTTAAAATGTATTAATAATCTCAACAGAAAGTAATTACAGTTTTAATAATGCACTGCATTATTTTAAATGTTCTAAATATAGAGAATAACAAAATGAATTAAACTTAAATCCAATTGAATTCTAATCTAATTACAGAATTCGTACTTTCATTTTAGAATATATATATAGTCTATATATAAAGCCGTCAAATGTCCTAAAATGTGTGGTAGAAATATATAGTTTTTAGCGAACAATAGTTATTTCAGCATGAATGTAGGGCGGCGGCATCTTAAGACAATTGTCACGTCAAAGCTTAGCTATAAAGAAAACAATACACAAACCGTGTTTTAATATTTGATGTATTTATAGGCTAGGCCTACTTAAATCTGGAAAACGGTATCTCAGGTATTTCCGGTTCATTTTCTTTATAGCTATCTCCGTACTGTTATAAAGTCATTCCTAAAGTCATTAAAATACACTTTACAGGCCTAATCACGTGTCTCTGTATTAAAGGAGATGCTGATCTGGGGTCAGACATGCTTCAGGTCTCTTCGCCAGTAATGTCATATATGTGTGAAACATATAAAGAGGAACATGAAACCACATTGTCTAGACTTTACTTTCACTTTCTTCTTCAGGCTTTGAAGTGTTTTGTTACACAACAAATGTATAATTATAAATATGACTGAAACGAGTGTGGAACAAACTATAAAAGGATATAATCATTTAAACTCACTTCACAGCCAATCAGAGACGTCGACCACAGCGCGCTCGAGACGGCTGCCCGCGGAGTGACTTTGAAGGATTTGACTGCACGTCAAGGAAACTTCGTATTTTTTGGGCAAGTGTGACATTATTTACGTAAAATTGTCTTTATATGCATTACATTTGTTATGGTATTTATGTTTAGAAACTATTCAAGTATGAATCAAAATAAAACTCGTTTTCAACGTTCTCTACAGAGAAGCGACAGCCGCCGCCTCAGCGCTAGTTCTGAGGGATTTTAGCACGTTGCTGTGTGGTTGCTATGGTGTTTTGGTCGGTTGCCAAGACGTAGTTATGTTATTTCAGTAGTGTTCTGACTGTTTATACAGTATTAATATGCAGTTGCTAAGGTGTTTTGGGATGTTCTAGCGGCAGTGCTAGGTGCTGTGGCATTATTGTTGGTTCCGTCTGACATATTCCTGTTCCCCTGCATGAAGGAGTGACATCTTTTATCCATTCACCATTAAAAATACATGGAGGACATGAAGCTCTCTCCTGTCGTGCGTCTCTGTGATTTTCTGTCAGGCACACATCTCTGGCTGCTGTCTCTCGTTCTGGCACATTGTTCCCAAACACCAGCACCCCTCGAGTTTGTCATCGAACAGCGACGCTGGCCTACGGTTGGCACGGCGCTAGCTGAATGTGTGCTGTCTTTTGTTGCCCAGAGAACAGGCTGATCCTGGCACAGGGTTCCTCTCCTTTCACAGCCCCCCTTCCCCCGATGCCCCCGAGTCAACTGGCATCATTCCACCAGACATCGGACCGCCGCCAGCGCCCGGCGTGCCCCCGCGTGAGCCGGAATACTGGAGGAGATCTGTGGCGGTCGGGCCTCTCCGCTCAGAATGAACAGGAATATACACTGTATTCTTTCTTATTTTATTTGATCACGATAATCGTTCATTTAGCTTCTTTAAATACATTATGTTTGAAAATCTGTCTTTTGTTAGTTTGAGCAAATAGTGAGTTAAGAAGATGTTAAAATGTTAACTTTGCTTAATTTTTGCATTGCATTGTGGGATGTGATATTCCACACGGCGTGGTCTGTTGTTTACTGCTTGTTTAGCAAATGTAGTAGGTCACGTAAACAGAAATCTGTGTACGTACTGCAGGAATAGTCAGATATTAGTATGTTGATGCTGTTCTAGTTTTAGACAAATCTGCCGGATGACGGTAATCGTCAATTTAGTCATTTACATTCATTTAGATTTTTTTGTGCTTGTTTAATCACATTATGTTTTTTTAGTTTGGGCAAATAGTGAGTTAAGAAGGAAATGTTAACATTTTCCTTTTGCTTCATTTTTGCATTGCATTGTGGGATGTGATATTCCATACGGCGTGGTCTGTTGTTTACTGCTTGTTTTGCAAATGTAGAAGGTCACGTAAACAGAAAATTATGTACGTACTGCTGAAATAGTCAAATATTAGTATGTCGATGCTGTTAGTTTTAGACAAATCTGCCGGTGGAAACTGACAGTCAGGTGACCTGGAAGAAAAGCGTTTCGGGAAAAAGGCTGATTCTGATCCCGAATTAGTCTCATATGTTCATTATAGCTCACAGCAGGTGACTTCTCATTTAAACCATAAGCACTGATCTCAGTTCAGTCTCATGTGATTTAGTGCGATCAGTCCTTATGGATCAGTCTGACCTCTTCTGCTCGAACACATTCTCATCAGATTTAGCATAAGTTTAACTGAAAACCAGATGTTTTGCTATGAACGTCTGAGTTTGGACTTTTTTCTTTGTTTTATTTATCTCTCTCTCTGTGTCCGTGTGTTTTGGCTGATGTATTTAAATTTAGTTTATCACATTTATATTCTCCTTTTTATTTATACGTGCTTTAAAGAGTCTTCATTAGAGTCTACTACAGAAAATGTAATTTGAAGAAATATTTTTTCATCATACTTTTTCTCAATAAGTCTTTATGTTCAAATGGCGACACTGTAAATGTGCATGTATTCATTTATTTCAATGAGTCTGTGTATTTGCAGTGTGTGATCACATCGGGGCTTGTGATGTGTAGACCTGCAGTCGGGTTTATCGTTCGGCGGTGTTTGTGAAGTCTAGTGAAGTGTAAGAGGAGATAAGATGTCATTTTAAACTAGTGGATATAAAAAAGAATCGCACACACAGATCTGATGTGATATCGACGCTGTGTTATTAGGGCTGTCAGAGCTGGCATATGGCAGACGCTTTGACGCAGAGCTTTTGTGTGTCTTTCATATGGATTCTGCTCTTCACATATGTTACAGTGATCTTAAGACACATCACACCTGAACTAAAAAAGCAGCGAGACGAGAGCGTGGAACCTGACAATCTGTGCCGCAGAAACATTCACATTGAAATGTTTCTCTCTCCGTCTCAGATTTAAAGGAACAGTTCAGCCAAAATTGAACGTTTACTCATCCTCATAAGATGAAACGCATGTACGTATCCTCTTATGGAAAACATTTATGATATTTGAATGGAACTTTCTTCATTCTCGTCTTAGCATGTGGCTGTATAAATCAGCATCCGTTCCCTCAACATGCGTGATCTGCAGAAGAAAGTCACACAGGGTCAGAACGACATGAGGCCGAGGATACCACAGCAAACGTTTGTTTTCGGTTGAACTCTTCCCAGCTTTTTGCAAGATTGTTCATTGAAGTTAATTTTACACACATCCGAAACATCTCATTCATCCAAACGTAAACATGTGCGAAGCTCATCAGACACGAGTGAGTTTTGACTGTAATGTCATCTTTGATGCGAGTCTGTTTCTGCTCAAGTTATTTGGTGAAAGATGTTCTCATGTAGAGAAATATTTAGGTCACAATAAAACAGATCTTAGTTATGTTTGTGGGGCTATTCGTCCCAGCTGTAGTTTGTGTGTGTGTGAAGCGGAAGAGGAGTTCTGCCCCTGCGGCACAGAAATTGCAATGTCATAATTTATGACTTAAAAAGCATGAATGTTTCAGCATGCAGCGAGAGGCGGCGTGTTCTGTTTGCGGCAATCAGTTCCTTACTGAATGATTTATATGTGTCGTATCAAACTTTCATAGGATAAACAGAAACATCAACACGGTGCCGCAGACCTGCAGCAAATCCAACTTTCACATCCGAGCGGTGCTTTGAAACACAGTTTAACGCGATCACACGCAGCAAAACTGTCACTGCTAACTGCAGCCGCATTGTATTTAGGGGTGTAACGATATACTGCGCCATGAAGTATTGCGATACCAAAATGGAAAGATATGTATCGTGTATAATATACACATTATGGTATGTTATCTGCAGTTTTGGGTGTAACTAGTCACTATGTTATTAGTAACTGTTATTTAATTAGTTTTCACTTGAAAAAGTATTAAGTAATTAAATGACAGTTACTTCTGATGTTATTAATCCAAATACTTTATGTAATACATGTGTGTACTATAGTTGAATTCAAAATCTAACTTTTAAATCCGTGCCTCAATGTATAATTCTCACATTTGGTCAATTAATAATATTACTTTAGGTAGTTTTATATGATTTATTTGAATGAGTCGTTTCATGTCAATCGTTGATTCCCTTCACTAATCAAGGTTGATGTAGGATATAATAAGTAATTAGTAATAAGTAGTAATTTAGTTTTTTATTGAGTACTTCTGGTATTTATGAAGTTCTCTCTTAGGCTTTAGCTTTCCTAATTATTTTCTTAATATACATTTTATGTTAAAATTGTAATTGTTTAAATAAAAAAATATATTTTCTAATATACACACAGAAGTTCAATAAAACCTTTGCAGTGTCAATGTTGTCAATGACAAAATGTTAATGCAAATAAATAAATGTTTATAAAATATTATGATACTTTTGTAATTGCGAACTGTGTATCGTATTGAACCATGAGCTGTATATATTGTTACACCCCTATTTTATAATGAAATACTAAACGATAACAACACATTTTGAGATTATGTTTGATGATCATTTATTATGATTAAGGATATTTTATCATGACATCATAATGGTGCTGGATTTGTTGTCGTGTGTGATTAGATCTCTATCGGTGTAACTGAATGTGTATTGATGAAGACTTCATTCCTTTAACCTTCTTTTGCTCTTTTCCTGATCTGATCAGATCTGCTGTTTCGCAATGCAAAATAAAATGCTCGATAGACGTGTGATAGTTTGCCAGACTCTCTGTGTGGTGCTGGGCAGAAGCGCTCTGTGTTGTTTGAGGGACGGAATCTAATTGATTTTTGAAGATTTTCCCCCCTTTGCTTTACAGGTTGTCTTTTTTTTTCTCCGTCAAATGAAATGTAATTTTGAATGAATAATGCATCTTCCCTAAAGGCTTCCAAATATTTAAAAGCGTGTGAGGGAAAAGCGCGCAAAGCATTTACGTGACACCGGAAATTGGCATGGCATCCATCAACCGGCACAGACGCCAGCGCGCAGGGGTATCACTGTGGTGCATGATGGGTAGACCTCTGCAGGGGGCATTTTTACAAAGGATTTTGGGATCTCGGGCGCACACAGAGAGGACACTGCACTTGTTACAGCTCATTAAAAGCGCACAGCGATTATTTTAACTGTGTGTGACCATTATTTGGATTTCTAATGTCTGCCGGGCGGATTATGGCTGATCATTTATTCCTGTGAGTCGAGTTTGATGACTGATTGATTCAGTACAATCAATTTATTTGAAGTATTACTTCAGCATGTACCATTTGTGCTACAGACATGAATGATGTGTTTTTAATGTTTTCAACATTGAGATTTATAATCTGTACATGAGGATGCTACCTGAATGTCATTTATTCACCCTCATGTCATTTTAAACCTATGATTTTTTGAAGGAACTGTAATAAACATGTAAAAGAATGAACCAAGTGTTCTGTTCACAAAAATCACACAGTTACACATTAAAGCATTTGCGAACACACACACACAGACAGGAATAAACCATCCCCTGTCTTTTCTGAAGTCCACCACATGCTTCTACTACATCAATGTATATATAGAGAAGCAGTGATTTTGAAATGCACCGAATATGACGAAAGAGATCGAGTTTTCTTTGTTCTCCAAAGAAAAGAAAAGATGAACATTTCTCTCTGATCCGGTGAGCGGTGAGGCCACTTTTTGCAATCTGGAGTAAATATCTGATTAACATTCAGTGGTACTTTATCTAAACAGAATACATCATCACGTTTGGCACCGGACCCAATCAGACCATTCAGAAGAATCCATGGGCCAGATTTATTCAAGGGCTGCCAGAAACAGCCCGTCCGCCGGGAAGCGTGATTGGTTCTCTATTTAGACTCGCAATCCATTCTCTTCTGGTTCCGTTCTACAATTCAATCTGCGTCTACATTCATCTGGAATCAAAATCAGCTTCCTCTTCTTCATTATTATTATTGGAGTGACAATTAAGACCACAGACGATCTAGAAGACGGTCCTCTCTTGTCCAAGAATTTTAATGAGGTTTCCTCATTTTTAAGATGCTATGGGAAAGAAACGGCAAATGACATGAAGCATCTTGCTTTAAAGTTAAAGGTTCTTTAGAGATCTTGATGTTCAGTTATGTTTCTTTTCTATTGTTTATTCTTTGTAAGAATTCTTTGGTGGTACCGTTCGAGTAAAGTTGAGTTTATGTCATCTCGGTGACTCTCTGGCCGTTAAATGGCGGTCATGTCGTGAGCGCGTCCGCTTCATTTGATGTTGTCCAAACATCTGTCTGTCTCTCTCTCTCTATCTCTCTCTCCCCCCGCAGGTCTGTGTTTACGGTCTTAGGGCCGTCTCACATGAATGTGCTTCATGAGGAGGATTTGTGTAATTATATTAAACATGCTCCATCTACTAACACACGCACGCTTGCAGCTTCTGCTCTTCCTGGATAAGCAACTCAACCCTGGTGTCTCTCTTTCTGTCTCTCTCTCTCCGCCCTCGTAACACCTCTGCATCCTCAGTGTTTCCATCATGGCCATTACAGAATGGGAGACGTGTGCGTATGCATGTGTGAACTTTCAGCTCAGTCTCAAGGAGGTTCGTGGCATTGGCATCAAATTTGGAATCTATTTATTAGTGTTCATGGACATGACTTTTAATACACACACCGCATGTTTATGTACATTTACATATTATTATTACACATAACAATATTCACATCATTAAAATCATCAAACAAACCAAAAAAATTCAAACTTGACAAAAAATAAAATGAAAATAAAATATGGAAAAAACACATATCTTAAAGGCCTCCTTTTACAGGACACACATTTCTTACATAACGTCCATTATCCCGATGAATTTCTCTTCATTCTCATTTTCCATAAACGATTTAAAAGGGTTCCAAGCAACTTCAAAAGCTTGATATTTTCCTTTAATAATATACGTTATTTTCTCCACTAAATATTTAGTAGCATCTCTTTGTACCACCTCTGTATTCTCGGTGCCTCTTGTTTTTTTCCAATGAAGTGCAAAAAGCTTGTAAAATACACAAAGAAATCAAATATATTCTCTTGATTTCAAATTATTAGGATATAAATGTATGTAATAAAAAAACATTGGTTCAAAAGGGACATTAACATTAATTATTTTGTTTATCGCATTCTGCACTTTCCAAAATTTCAAGATTTCCTCACACTCCAATAGACATTTACATATTGTTAACCTTGTATCAAAAAAAGTCGTACATTTTTTCGTATCAGTTTACCCCCAAACCCTAAAATCACTGCCACAAAGGCAAATTTAGCCGTGTTTCACGAGATGGCAAAGCAATGATAAATGGCTCGCCTAACCCCGGCCCTAAACCCAACGTATACGAATCAGATCGTAGGAGATTCACACAAATGAGCCAGCTTTTAAAATAGGTATCCCATCAGATTGCGCACATAATACATATGAAAGAGACCACGTAATAACATACTTTAGAGTTAATGTCGTGCTGGGTGACATGAAAAAGGAGGAAAACACGAATTAGTAGATTACAGTTTGTGACAATGTCAAGGATTCCAGTGTCGGAACTTTATTGTGACTTCAGAAATCACTTTCTACACATGTATAGGTTATGTATAGTTAATATATCCTGTAGCTCAGTGGTTACAGCACAGCGCTAGCAACACCAAGGTCATGTGTTTGATCCCAGGGGTTTGCACATACTCAGAAATTATATGAAAAGTTGAGCTTTTTACTGTGTCAATTAAGATGAACTGAAAGATGGCTTTAATTCTGTGTCTTTGAAGTATTCAGTGTTCTTCCACATGTTGACAGAATTAACCTTCAGAAATATATGAGCAGTAAAATGTATTTTGTTCCTTGTCACATGCACAACCTAATCAAGAGTGTAAGACAGAACACACATCTTTCTACGTTTGCTCCTGTGAAATGAGAGGCGCGTGTAAAGTTAATGAAAATGTGTGTGTTGTGCGTATGTGTGTGTTTGGTGTGTATGTTGCTTTAGTAAATGTTGGACTGGAAACATTATTCAAGAATTCTATGCAGTGTAATGGCAGATGGGACCCACAACCAACTCTGTTTTTCTCTCTCTCTCTCTCTCTCTCTCTCTCTCTCTCTCTCTCTCTCTCTCTCTCTCTCTCTCTCTCTCTCTTTCTCTCTCTCTCGCTCTGTCTCTCTCGCTCTGTCTCTCTCTCTCTGTCTCTCTCTCTCTCTCTCACTCTGTATCACTCACTCTCTCTCTGTCTCTCTCTCTCACTCTGTCTCTCTCTCTCTCTCTCTCTCTCTCTCTCTCTCTCTCTCTCTCTCTCTCTCTCTCTCTCTCTCTTTCTCTCTCTCCTTCTCTCTCTCTCTCACTCCTCTCTCTCTCTCTCTGTTTCTCTCTCTCGCTCTGTCTCTCACTCTCTCTCTC